>NC_086455.1:128467191-128652191 GCF_028390025.1 Pseudophryne corroboree
TCCCAGAAAACATCCAGTTACCATCCCCAAACGCTGGCTTCCTGTCACTCAACTTGCATACGGCTAGAGTTTAAAAAAGTTGCTGAATTTTTTCGCTGTTTGGCCTCGCGCATGCGCACTATGATCTGTACGCATGCACAGTCGATGAAAATCGGTGGGCTTGCGAATTCGCACACCAGCAATCAGGTCTGAATAACCCCCACAGTACAGTGGGACCAATTCAGCTTCAGTAGCAGTATTGCTATAATAATCCAATTATGATCGCATTATTATTATTATTATTATTATCCTTTATTTATATGGCGCCACAAGGGATCTGCAGCGCCAATTACACAGTACATAATAAAATGAGCAAACAAGAAAACCGCACTTACAGTACAGGACAAAATAGGACAGGTATAGAAAACCCGGTGTTAGGTGCCATCAGAGGGAGTATGGAGTATAAGATAGTGTAAGAAAGAAAAGGAAAGGCACATGAGGAAAGAAGTCCCTGCTCTTGCGAGCTTACAATCTAAAAGGTGAGGGGTTAACAGACCAGAGTGACACAGACGGGGTAGACAGTGAGCATAGACAAGAGGGTTAGGAGGAGAGTTGGCTGAGTTTGGTGAAGAAGTGGGTCTTGAAAGCCCGTTTGAAGTTTTATAGAGAGGTGGAGAGTCGGATGAGGAGAGGTAGAGCATTCCAAAGATAGGGAGCAGCACGTGCAAAATCTTGTAGGTAGGAGTGGGAGGAGGTAATTAGTTGGCAGGAGAGACGGCGTGCATTAGCAGAGCGAAGAGGACGGTGGGAATGTAAAGAGAGATAAGGTCAGAGATGTAAGAGGGAGAGGAGTGGGTGAGGGCTTTGTAGGTGAGTGTGAGAAGCTTGAATTGGATTCTGAATGGGAAGGGTGGCCAGTGAAGGTCCTGCATGAGAGGGGATGTGGATGTAGTACGTTTGGTGAGGAAGATGAGACGGGCAGCAGCATTGAGGATAGATTGACGTGGAGAGAGGCATTGCAGAAATTGGCAGTTAGTGGAAGCCCCAGCAAGGCTGCATATGCAGGAGCACCATCGCCATGTTTCCTATCGCGAGAAACGCAAGCAAAGTCATCGGCCCGCCCTGAAAATGGCGATGACACACCTGCATTTCCTGCTGACCTCCCTCCAATGCTGGCTCAGAATACTTGCCGCCTGTCAATCAAATTGTTATTGTCCCCTACAGATGCGATCATTGGGGGTCATTCAGACCCAAACGCACACTAGCTTTTTCTGCAGTGGTGCGATCGGGTCTGAACTGCGCATGCATATGGTCTGCAATGCGCAGGCGCATCGGCCACCAGCGACGGGGATCGCCGGACAGCGATGGATTTAACGAAGAAAGCGATCGCACGGGCAATCGCAAGAAGATTGACAGGAAGAGGCCATTTGCGGTTGTCAACTGACCGTTTCTAGGGAGTGTCCAGAAAAACGCAGGCGTGCCCAGCCATTTGGAGGGAGAATTCCTGACATCAGCTCCTGGCCGGATAATCGCAGCGGCTGAATAAGTCCTGCTGTGCAGAGTGCACTGGGTGCCAAAGGAAACTTTCGCCCTGTGCGCCACAAGGTCTAGAACCGGCCTTGTCTGGATTTCCAGTATTCAAGTAAAAGTTTGTATATGATTTGATTTAATTAGTAAAAGCTAGTAGTGTGCCATGGCTAATGAACCTAATTGAGAGTATACTCAGAATTGTTTTCTTGTTTTGTGAAAATGAACCTGTCAGAAATGTGGTACATTTGCTACAAAGGCAATATTTTCACCTACACTTGGTATAAATGTGGCACATGTTACTGAGCTGTGTTTAGTTCTGTATACGGGTGAAACACACAATTGCTTTTTAAAAAATGTAAATTACGTTAATTTATCCATTGACTCTGCAAGAGCTCAGGCCCCAAAATTACATTAAGACAGTAAGGTGGGAATCCCAATTGAGGTCGAAGTCCTAGTGCCCACGGGTTTGTGCAGAGAGTCGCACTTTTGCGATAGCATTAACTCGCACAGTGTTCAAAGACCTATGGGGCAGCAAGCAAGAATTTGCATATTTGTAACTAATGTGTGTACCCAGCGACACTGTGCATGATGGGACCAAGCAGGGAGCCGGCATCCAGGGCCGTAACTAGATGTGTGCATAGTGTGCTCCGCACATAGCGCTGCAGGGTAGGGGGCGCTGTTGGCAGCACTTGTCAATTATAAATTATCTAATTAATTTCACTTTGCAGCTTCCTCCCTTTGTGAAGCCCAGCATCTACTGACCGCCCTGTCTCCTACCTCCACAACTTTTGTTGCTAATACCTATACAGCATTCATGGACTTGACTTGAGAGCTCCTTGTTGTTCAGTTGCACTGTCCTTCATTACATTTCAGGATGCTGATGTGCCCACGATACAAACCCATTGCCTATGACATTGCAGTCGGACACTCTATTCATTAAGCTATCTGCCCTTGCATAGAAAGCTAGAGAATTCCAAGCTGGAGAGTCCTAACAATTTGAAGTTTACCTTGCACTTTGTAAAGGGGTGATCAGTGTTGCAGATGGACAGATCTATGTAGTGTGTAGCTGCACAGGGATTGGATGTGTGGCTACACACTGCATGGATCTGCTCGATTATATATAATGGGATTTCTCTGGGATCAATTTTGTCATGCCTCTTCCCTGCAAGGCATAAAATGGGGGGGAGGAGGGAGGGGCGCTCTGCCTGTACAACCCTGACATCTGTCCCACGTACCAGTATATCCTGCACGGCGCTGTCCGCAGTACGTTACCTGTAATCCCAGCAATCGCTCTTTTTGTACCATGCCCCTCACATACATAACCATCACATAGAAGACTACAGTATGGTAATAAGTACATAAAACTGTGTTTTAAAAAAGATTGTTACTGTCACGGGCATAGCTACCATAGGTGCAGGCAGTGCAGCTGCAATGAGGCCCAGATCTGAGAGGGGCCCACCTTCCCTGTCAAAGTTACATGTGCTATATACATGTTTTGCCATTGGGTGGTACGTAGGGGTCCTTTCAAACTGTTTCCTTGGGACCTGCAATCTATCTAGGTATGTCCCTGGACCTGATCATTGTAGTGTGGTATAAAATGAACTGGAGGGCATTTTAATGTTATATAATATGAACCCGGGCACTGTAATGAGGCACAATATGAACGGGGAGCACTATATATAATAATGTGAATTGGGGATACTGTGCGGCATAATGTGTACTGGCAGCTCTGAAATGTGACATAGGGTGAACTTAAGCACTACTGCGATTCATAAAAGAAACTAGGGCACTACTATGGGGCATAACATTAAATAAGGCTCTACTATGGTTCAGATAATGAACTAGAGCACTATTATACGGCATAAAATTAACAATACAGCAGAGAAGTGTCTATCTAGAAGCATTGGTACGGGGGGCCCTTCAAAATGTTGCTACGCCCCTGGTTACTGTTTAATAAAGCCATGTGTGTAATATTAATTTATGGAACCATTTATTAAGTCAACTAGGAACTAAAAATTTTCAAATGAACTTCAGCAGCTACAGAATATGTCAGATGAATACTATGATTAGTATAATAGTCTCACCACTGTAATTTGTTGCAGAACTCCACGTGTTATGATAAAAACAACAGAGAATGTCCTAAGAAAATAATATGAGCCCATTTAAAAGAGTGCACAATTTTCAATTATAGTATTAATGCAGGTAGTTCAGTATGTGCATTGTCTTACGTCTGCCAGTCACAAATGTGACCTCCATAAAGCCTCAGACCAGACGCTGCGCACATCAAAGGTGAATCCGGAAAATGAATGCCCGCATATGACAGCGTGCTTACATATCATCATGGCAGCTATCATCCTGTCACCTTACCAGACCCCTGTATTTATATCCATATAACATAGTGGCAATTGGAGCCAAAACCAGCATACATGGTAGTAAAGGTCACAAAGCATAAACACTCAAACACGATTGTAGTTATTATTTATTATTATTAATAATGTATTATTATTATTATTTTAATTTATTACTGTTATAAGTTGTTATATTATAGTTGTATATCATGTTAAACAGTTGGTATTTTAGGATGCTAAATAATAAGTAAGTTGTTACTGACATCTGTAAAATGGTGAGCTGATGTAAGTATCTCGCTGTAAGCAGGTTAGTTGGATCTCTTTGGTTTTCTGCCCAGCTTTGATTTAATCCATTGGAAAACATTTCTCTTGGATTATTTTCTCTGTGCTATGGGCTTTCTCGATGTCGTCTTTCTTACATCTTCTCCCCAGCTTTGTTTGTATTCAGGTTCTGACATTGGATTTGGGCTTTTTATTAATAACACCCGTGGTGGTTTTGTCAGGAAATTCATGGCAGGCGCTTGTGTGCGGCTCGGCCTCTTCTGTAACAGGGAGGCCGGGAGTCTTTTCTCACATGGAGATGTTTTCTGGGTGGTGGTGTCAAGACATTCATGGCAGATGTTTGTATGTAGCTCGGCCACTTTCATGAGATTTAGGCTGGAAGGCTTTCTCCAGCCTACAGACATTTTCTGGGTGGTGTTGTCCAGAACCTCATGACAGTAGTTTATGTGTGGATCAGCTTCTTCTAAGTGAGTGAGGCCGGGAGGATTGTTCTTGGCTAGAGATGTTTTTTTTGTAGGTGTTATCCAGCCATCCGTCCCACACATAAAATTTCACCTTTGGGTGTTAATTATCTGCATCAATTATGTCTTCCTCATCGCTGTCATGGAGTATGATAACTATGTCATAGCTCTCAGTATTGCAGATGTCTTCTGCACTGATATCATCTGTATCCCCATCATCTGCGATGTAATGGCTGGACATCTGGGTATAATATTCCGCATCAGGTGTGTCTGCCTCTCTACCATGATCCTCATCATTGTCATCACCAATATAGACGGTTGGGTAATAACTATCGTTGCTCATCTCACTGGTGACATCCTCTTCTTCTTCCTTCCCAGTGTAGTATACCACCTTTGGGACATCTTTCTTTTCAGCACCAACATAAGATGTTACAATTGTGCCAAACATCACAGCGTAGTAAGTGACCATTTGTAAGTAAGTGTCATCTCTCATCTCAGTGGTGACATCCTCCTCTTCTTTCTCCCCAGTGTAGTATTCCACCTTTGGGACATCTTCCTTTTCAGCACTACCAAGTGATACAATTGTGCCAAACATCACAGTGTGGTAAGTGACCATTTGTAAGTAAGTGTCATCATTCATCTCCGCTTCATTTACTAGAGTGAGGCCGGGCGGTCTATTCATGCCTAAAGACATCTTCAGTCTCAGGCTGGTAATTCGCTGTTTCGAAATGCTCTCTTTTCAAAGCTCCTTCACCAGGCAACTCGTATTGAGAAGTGAGGTTACAGAGGCAGCAGCCGATTATACCGTGTCTGTGATGTCACCAGCCATCAGCACCAGCCTGGAGAAGTGTCCTGCTTGTTAATTTCATCAATCCATACAGGTGTAGGCATCTGTGTTGATGCATGGTGCCAGATAATTACATACAACCTTCCTATTCCTACATTATATTCTTCTGGAATATTCAAACAAAACCTGGTAAACCCAGTTTTTTTTGTTTTTGTAGCATGATTAGTGATCTATATATGGGATATAAAGTATACTGTATTATATGAGTTATATTATATGTTGGTTGATTAATAACTTTATATAATAAGAAATGTCATAGTGGTATTATATGGATAAGCGGACTGCAATTAGGACATTGCTAACATGGCCCGTGCATAAGGTTATGATCCTCCGCGGTAAGCTCGTGGGGGCCCGCGGGCAGGGAGGAGAGCGAGGACTGGAATTGAGGGGACCCGGATGAGGACGTTAAGAAAAGAGCGTTGGAGCTGTGGCGCAGGAGAGATGCAGGACGGGACGGCTACGGGAAAGAGAGCTGAACGGTGTACCGGACCCAGCAGGATTGATATACCTGAGAGACACTACAAAAGCCGGGAGCCCGAATAGACGTGAACTGTACCTTTGCCCACAGATCATTGAGAGGGAGCTGCAGTAACAGCCAGCGGGAACCGTACATCCGCCCACAGATCATCGAGAGAGAGCTGCAGTAACAGCCAGCGGTGATCGGATCAACTCTCGGAGACTGCAGAGCTGGGGGAGCAGGAGTGGTCTGAGACTGCGGGAACTGAGCAGAGACTGTGCCCGACGGGAACCCGGTATGTGGTAGTCGCCAGTGGGAAGGAGCTGTCAGTGAGTAGTGCCGCCCCTCTAATTAGACTGGTACTGTAAGTGCTGCACAGAGCCGCCCCGAAGGAGGACCTGAGGCCGGGTGACTCCCCCTAATCTCTCTAACTGTACTGAACCACAAGTATCTAACCCTTGCTATAAATAGAGAGAGGATATTCAAGTTTGATTATAGCAGATGCATTCTCATTTATGCTGCCTAACCAGACCCGGGACATAAATTATTAAGGGATTATAACAACCCTAAATACATAACACGTCTGAAGGGGAGTCTATATCACTTAGAGGACAACAACGTCTGCAACACCCATTAATGACATTTAATACTTATGTATTTTGGGACATTGCAGACCGGTAATTGGACAGAAACCGTGAAGGAGAATTCACCCTTATATTCCAGTACGGTGCTCTCCCTAAAATAAAGCAGAGATTTAGGAATAATTACTCCGGAATACATCAGTAATGCAGTCTCAGAGCACATCGCAACATCCACGTTAATACCGGATGACTGTTAGATTGTATTGGCCGCTTTGAGCATCTAATATACCAAAAGTATCAAGGTCAAGTATTGGCCCACAGAGTCTGAGTCCCGGATTAGTGAGTGACATTGGCGATTTGGATACAGACAAGAGACTTAACTCTTCCCCCATAAAACCTTCCTGTGGTGTTAAGGTCAAATATTGGACTATCATTCCCACCTTTATGGGGCGAATTTATAGTTAATCTACGATCCTCATTGTTAGAGAGAGAGAGATACGGTACCAGTGCACTGACTTTAGGTATATATATATTTGCAAATATATAACTCACCTTGGGGCATTTTGTTGATAAGGATATGTTCAATAGAGTTATATTGATATATGATACTAGGTGATTCATCGCGCCCTACGGGCGCTCTTCACACCGTCGTTAGGGGCTACGCCCCGTTAACCTCTGCACGGCTTTGAACATACGCAGGGCGGTAGATAACAGAATCAGAAACGCAGGGCAGTATAGAGGGCATACAGAAATGGTGTCCGGTTGAGATAAGATAGAGAGGCGTAGGGGGGGAGAAAGGGAATGTACAGACACGCTGTGCGATCGGTAAAGGATAGGGAGAGTCAGGGTGGTAGGGAGAGGATAAAGAGAGGCAAGGGGTTAGAGAGAAAATATCGTTGCAAGAGGCTATGACCCATTATCCCCTGCACGGGCTTCAGCTGTGCTATAATTGTTATTACATGGAGTATTACCTGATTTTTTGTTTATGGCAGTGGGTAAATATTGTAAGGGGGGAGGGCGTGCGATTGTCAAGGGGGCATAGGCCTTTGTGAGGGCGTGCAGAGTGGCCGCAGGGCACAATGAATAACATAGTGTAGTATATACTGCTAGTGTCTGCATTATGAAGTACCAGATGAGTAACAGCAATGCACTGTAGATAAGATACCAAGGTGCTGTGGCCACAGGTAGCAGAGCCGCTTATACACACAATGGCCACGGGTAGCAGAGCCGCTTATATACACAATACCCACAGGTAGCAGAGCCGCTTATACACACAATACCCACAGGTAGCAGAGGCGCTTATACACACAGTGGCTACAGGTAGCAGAGCCACTTATACACACTATGGCCACAGGTAGCAGAGCTGCTTATACACACAATACCCACAGGTAGCAGAACCGCTTATACACACAATACCCACAGGTAGCAGAGACGCTTATACACACATTACTCACAGGTAGCAGAACCGCTTATACACACAATACCCACAGGGGGCAGAGGCGCTTATACACACAGTGCCCACAGGTAGCAGAGCTGCTTATACACACAATACCCCCAGGTAGCAGAGGCGCTTATACACACAGTGCCCACAGGTAGCAGAGGCGCTTATACACACAATACCCACAGGTAGCAGAGCCACTTATACACACAGTGCCCACAAGTAGCAGAGCCGCTTATACACACAATGGCCACAGGTAGCAGAGCCGCTTATACACACAATGGCCACAGGTAGCAGAGCCGCTTATACACTCAATACCCACAGGTAGCAGAGCCGCTTATACACACAGTGGCCACAGGTAGCAGAGCCGCTTATACACACAATACCCACAGGTAGCAGAGCCGCTTATACACACAATGGCCACAGGTAGCAGAGCCGCTTATACACTCAATACCCACAGGTAGCAGAGCCGTTTATACACACAGTGGCCACAGGTAGCAGAGCCGCTTATACACACAATATCCACAGGGGGCAGAGGCGCTTATACACACAGTGGCCACAGGTAGCAGAGCCGCTTATACACACAATACCCACAGGTAGCAGAACCGCTTATACACACAATACCCACAGGTAGCAGAGCCGCTTATACACACATTACCCACAGGTAGCAGAACCGCTTATACACACAATACCCACAAGGGGCAGAAGCGCTTATACACACAGTGCCCACAGGTAGCAGAGCCGCTTATACACACAATACCCCCAGGTAGCAGAGGCGCTTATACACACAGTGCCCACAGGTAGCAGAGGCACTTATACACACAATGGGCACAGGTAGCAGAGCCACATGTACACACATGACCCACAGGTAGCAGAACCGCTTATACACACAATACCCACAGGGGGCAGAGCCGCTTATACACACAGTGCCCACAGCTAGCAGAGCCGCTTATACACACAATACCCCCAGGTAGCAGAGGCGCTTATACACAGTGCCCACAGGTAGCAGAGGTGCTTATACACACAATGGGCACAGGTAGCAGAGCCACGTGTACACACAATACCCACAGGTAGCAGAGCGGCGTATACACACAATACCCACAGGTAGCAAAGCCGCTTATACACACAGTGTCCACAGGTAGCAGAGCCGCTTATACACACAGTGTGCACAGGTAGCAGCGCCACTTATACACAATGGGCTGGTGCGGGGTTAACGCAGTTGGGGAGGGCCGGCTGTGGTGGTGTTGCGGGTGGTGGAGGGGCAGGTGCGTGGGTGTTGGGGGGGGGGAGGGGCGGGTGCAGGGGTGCTGTGGGTGGGGGAGGGGGCTATTTGGCGGGGTGGTGCGGTTGGGTGGGTGTGAGGGTGCCACGGTTGCGGGGGCGGGTGGTGCTGCAGGAAGGGGAGGGATGGGGGTAGGGAGCAGGGGTCCTGTGCATAGGGGAGGGGCGGGGTGCCATGGGTGGAGGGTTGGGAGCAGGGGTGATATGGGTGTGGGAGGGGTTGTGGAAGAAGCTGGTGTGGGAGTGCCGTGGGTGGGGGAGTGGGGGGCTGCGGGTGGGAGTGTGGTGCCATGGGTGTCGGGACAGGTGCGGGGGGCAGGGACGGGTGCAGTAGTGCTGCGGTTGGGGTGTGGGAGGCGGCTGCGGGGGTTTTCGAGGGTTGGCGCGGGTGGGGGAGGGGGTGCGGGAGCAGGGGTGTTGCGGATGGGGGAGGGGCGGGTGCAGGAGGGGCAAATGCGGTGGTGGTGGTGCGGGTGGGGTGGAGGGGTGTAGCGGGGGAGAGGTGGGTATGGGGGTGGAGTGGGGGAGGGGCGGGGTGCCGCGGGTGGGGGCAGTTAGCCGGGGTGGTGCGGTTGGGGGTGGGTGGGGGTGAGGGTGCTATGGTTGCAGGGGCGGGTGGGGGGGTGCTGCAGGTAGGGGAGGGGTGGGGGTGCGGGAGCAGGGGTGCTGTGCGTAGTGGAGGGTCGGGGTGCCATGGGTGGGGAGTTGGGAGCAGGGGTGATGTGGGTTTGGGAGGGTTGGGGGGGGCTGTGGGAGAAGCTGGTGTAGGAGTGCCGTGGGTAGGGGAGGGGGGGTTCTGGGCGTGGGGGCGTTGTGCCATGGGTGGGGGACAGGTGTGGGGGGCAGAGTCGGCCATAGGCATAGGCAAACTAGGCAATTGCCTAGGGCATTTGATATGCCTAGGGGCATCATCAGCTTCTGCTGATTAAAATGATATGCGGCATGACTATATTCTGTATGTAGCATTTCATATGCAGATACAGCCACAGTCTCACACAGTATATTGGTATGCTGCATATCAGTTTAATCCGCAGAAGCTGCTTGTGCATCCTAGCCACATAGCAATGCAAATAAGATGCATTTTCATAAAAAAAAGGTGCCCGACGTTAGCATTGATGCTAGATTTGTGAGGACACATCTGTATCCAAGCAGAGGCAGAGGTCACAGTGTTAGTGGAAATGTGAGTGCTGTGTGCATGTGAGTGGGTTGGTTGTGCAGTAGTGTTCAGAATATGTGTAAGGAGCATTATGTGTGTCATGTAAAAATGTTTTAATGATGTGCAACATATGTGTAAAGGGCCACTATGTGTGTCATTATGCGTATAAGGGCATTAATAATGTGCGGCATATGTGTAACAGGGTACTACTGTATGTGTGTCATTATGTGTATAGGGGCACTAATAATGTGCAGCAAATGTGTAGGGGGCACTATGTGTGTCATTATGTGTATAAGGGCATTAATAATGTGCGGCATATGTGTAAGGGACATTATGTGTAAAAGGGCATTAATAAAGGTTGTCATAATGTGTAAGGTGCATTATGTTTATAAGGACATTAATGTGTCTCATATGTGTAAGGGGCATTACTGTGTGGAATTGTGTATAAATGCATTACTAATGTGCGGCATTATGTGTATAAGGTGCTCTACTATATGGCGTTACATATAGAAAGGGCACTACTGTGTCATCTAATGTGAATAAAGAGCAATAAGGTGTGGTGTAATGTGAATAAGGAGCAATTCAGTGTGATGTAATGTGAATAAGGGGCTCTACTGTGAGGAGTAACGTTTATAAGGTAAAGTGATACTACTGTGGGATGTAATATGAATTATGGACACTATCGCAAGATAAAATGTGAATAAAGTTGCAGCACTGTGTGGCGTAATTGGAATTGGGGTTACTATTGTGTGGCCATGCCCCTTCCCAGCAAGAAGATGCCCCATTTTGGGCTGTGCGTCAAATGTGCAAACTGTTCCTATTTAAAATATAGGGGGTACAAGGAATGCTTTGGGTGAGGGGTGATGGTGCTGGGAAAGAGGTGCAAGGTCAGAGGCAGAACCAGCGGTGGTGCTAGGGGGCACCAGCCAAAATCTTGCCTAGGGCATCATATTGGTTAGGGCCGGCTCTGGTGGGGGGGCAGTGGCGGGTGCGGATGGGGGGTGGAAGGCGGCTGCGGGGGTTCCGAGGGTTGGGGGTGTGGCATGGGTGGGGGAGGGGGTGCAGGAGTAGGGGTGTTGCGGATGGGGGAGGGGTGGGTGCAGGAGGGGCAGATGCGTTGGTGGTGCGGGTGGAGTGGAGGATGCAGAGGTGTAGCGGCAGGAGAGGTGGGTATGGGGGTGGAGTAAGGGGGTGCCAAGGGTGGGGGAGGGGGCGGTTTGCCGGTGTTGTGCATTTAGGGTGGTGGTGGGTTTGAGTGTGCCACGGTTGCAGGGGCGGGTGCTATAGGTAGGGGAGGGGTGGGGGTGCGGGAGCAGGAGTGCTGTGCGTAGGAGAGGGGCGGGGGTGCCATGGGTGGGGGGTTGGGAGCAGGGGTGATGTGGGTGTGGGAGAAGCTGGTGTGGGAGTGCCGTGGATGGGGGAGGGGGGGTGCTGGGGGTGGGGTGCCATGGGTGGGGGGACAAGTGCGGAGGGGGGGGCAGGGGCTGGAGCAGTGGTGGTGCAGTTGGGTGGTGGGAGGCAGCTGCTGGGATTCCGAGGGTTGGGGGGGGGGGTGCGGGTGGGGGAGGGGTGGGTGCAGGAGGGGCAGATGCGGTGGTGGTGCGGGTTGGGTGAAGGGTGCAGCGGGGGGGAGAGGTGGGTATGGGGGAGGGGCAGGGTTGCAGCGGGTGGGGGAGGTGCGGGGGGTGCTGCAGGTGTGGGAGCTACGGGTGGGGGCGGGAGTGCAGCGGGTAGGAGCGGATGTGGGGGATGCGCTGGGTGCCGCAGGGGGGGGCAGTGGGTGTTGGTGCTGTGGGTGGGGGAGGGGGCAGAGTGCCACGGGTGGTGCGGGTGTTGGTGCTGCGGGTGGGGGAGGGGGTGGAGTGCCACGGGTGGTGGGTGGATGCGGTGGGTGCCGCGTGTAGGTGGCGCGGGTGTTGGTGCTGCGGGTGGGGGAGAGGGTGGGTATGGGGGAGGGGAAGGGTTGCAGCGGGTGGGGGAGGGGCGGGGGGTGCTGCAGGTGTGGGAGCTACGGGTGGGGGCGGGAGTGCCGCGGGTGGGAGCGGATGTGGGGGATGCGTTGGGTGCCGCAGGGGGGGGCAGCGGGTGTTAGTGCTGTGGGTGGGGGAGGGGGCAGAGTGCCACGGGTGGTGCGGGTGTTGGTGCTGCGGGTGGGGGAGGGGGTGGAGTGCCACGGGTGGTGGGTGCCGCGGGTAGGTGGCGCGGGTGTTGGTGCTGCGGGTGGGGGAGAGGGTGGGAGTGCCACGGGTGGGGGGCGAATGCGGTTGGTTGCCGCGGGTGTTGGTGCTCTGGGCGGGGGAGGGGGCGGGAGTGCCGCGGGTGGTGGGTGGATGCGGCGGGTGTTTGTGCTACGGGTGGGGGAGGGGGCAGGAGCAGTGGCGCCACAACATGGGTGCGGGCCGCACCCGGGTGTTACCCTCTGAGGGGTGACACCAAAGTGCCGGCTCCTGCTCAGTGACAGGAGCTGGATGCTGCAACCCGGCTCCTGTCACAGTGCAGAAGCCAGCACTGCAGATTCAGCAGTGTCCGGGTGAAGGCCGTATCCCCCGACCCACAATGTGCCAAAAACGGGGGTCTGGACGCGAAACCACGCCCCCTTCCGTGATGCCACGCCCCTTTTCACCCGCGACCGCACCGGGTGTTATAACAGTAAGTTACGCCTCTGAGCGGGAGTGCTGCGGATGTTGGTGCTGCGGGAGGGGGAGAGGGCGGGAGTGTCGCGGGTGGGGGGCAGATGCGGGTGGTTGCCGCGGGTGGGAGGGGGAGCGAGTGCGGCTGTCAGTGTCAGCATGTCCCCCTGAACTCTGCAGCAGCCGCTAGTCTGTGAGGCGGGTAGTGTGAGTTCCGCTCACAGTGAGCGGCTGCTCTGTCACCAGAGAGTGTACGGGGAGAAGGGAGACAGGGGACTGGGCGGAGATAGGGAGGGGACTGGGCGGAGATGGGGAGGGGACTGTTCCTGGCCAGATCTGTGCCTGTGACTCCGCCCAGCGTTACGGCCAGGCACAGAATCACAGAGTTGGGCAAATATATAGGAGATGCATTTATACCTGTTGGTTTAGGTGAAGTACTTGACTGTTAACAGCGTGAGTTCAACTAATTATTTATAGTGCTTAGCATAATACTCAAGAATCGTTACCCATTACCTATATTCTAGTACCTTATTGTTAAGAATTACTTGGAAAGTAAATATCTCTTATACCTTAATAAAAGTGTTAGTATCAGTTATTTCTTGTTTCTACCAGAATACTTACCACTTTCGAGAAGGAACGAATAGTTATGGCGCTCCAGGTAACCTGAAATAGTAATAAACTAATTATAAAATTGCATGTGATTTGAAATATATATTATACACCATAGGGTATTCCCAAGTCTACCCTTATAACCCCTTTTTCACTTAGCGAAACTGGGATACGACTTGGGTGGAGGCACATCTGCTAGATATATATAACCTTTGTACACTGTGGTAGCCATCAATAGGGGCTACATTTGGAGGCACTGCTGAGATTCTAGGACAGATTCTACATAGTACCCCATCTACCTGTTCATTGACCATGGAAGTTATAACTGATAAAGATGTATATCGCTGGTGTAATGATCATGGTATAGATGTACGATGCAGTTTAAGTTTTGTGGGAAATTTCGTAGGATTCACTGATGAGGAAGTGATTACTGAAGCACAGAAACTATGGGGTGTAAAAGTACCGATTCTAGTGGATAAATGGAAAGGAGAGACCGGGGAGATTCGGGCCGTATTGATCACTACCAAAGACTATTTAGATGCGTCCCTTATTCCTGCCAATGTATTAGTAGGAGTAGCAGTGAGTAAGAGATGGCAGATAATGTGGCCCCGAGATGTTAGCAATAGCGACCGGGAGAACCCTGAGACTAGCCGATTGGGGGAGGGGGTAGCAGTACGAGAAGAGAATTCTCAAAACAGGGGGGATAACCCTCAACCTTCTATGCCTAAAGACCCGCCTAACGATTCCACTGGTGAAACCATAGAGCCACAAGTTGAAACCGTTATGGATAAAGTGGTGAGCCATTTCGAACGATGGCACTACAAAGGAGGATACCGGAGACTGCGAGTATTTTCAGGGATACTACCAATACCCACCGGGGAAGAAGGATATGATGCTTGGCGGGAGGCCGCCATACAACATTCCGAAGAGTGGTGTTGTCCTGAACACATCAAAAAGCAGAGGATCGTAGAAAGTTTAAGAGGCCCTGCTATGGGAATCATCCATGCCACCCGCCGCAGTAATTCTAATGCCACCTTGAAGGATTACTTTAACGCGCTGGATTATTCTTTTGGAACCTTGGAGGACCTAGGGGATATTTTAGTACGCTTAAATCAGACGTATCAAGAACCCTCGGAAACTCTCACTAACTTCATCTACCGGATAGACAAGATTCTATACAAACTCCTCGATAAAGGAGGAATACAATCATCAGAAATTGATGAACGACGCCTCAAACAATTATTGAGAGGAGCCCTAACAACCAATCCGGTAGCTCAACGACTTAGGTGTAGTGGGCCCGGGGCCAAACCCCCAACTTTGAGTGAGTTGATTAAAGATGTAAAGTTGGAAGAAGTCCAAATAGAAAATAGGGAAAAAAGCCTAAAAAGAGTGAAAGTCGTAGTACCCTCATCAGTGGAACCCTCCTCTAATGTTCTCTCTCCCAATGATAGATAATATAAACTGTTAGAAGAGCAAAATAAGAAATTAGACCAAATAATAACCCTACAGCGAAATGTCTCTTTGCCAGAAAATCGTGGAAGGGGAAGAGAATCCGCTCGACGAATGGAGAACAGAGATCAGGTCATCTGTTATCGGTGTGGTCTAATGGGCCATCGATCCTTTGAGTATCCACAGGTGGGAAATTATGGCATGAGTACTGATACGCTTGACAGGCGAAATACTACTCCGCCGGAAAACCAGGGAGGGACGTCGATGAACCCCGCATCGACTCCCGGACAATAGTGGTATGTGCAATGGGGGGTGCTGGGTGGCCTACGACCCTTCCTGACGGTATGATGGGACAGGCTCCAGTAATATCAGCAACTATAAATGGCCAGTTTTGTAGAGTGTTATTAGACAGCGGATCACAGGTTTCAATAATCTTTGAGAGCTGGTATCTTCAATATTTGTCTGATTTACCCATATCACCTGTAGACGGGCTGGTGATATGGGGGTTGAGTGACCAAAAGTACCCGTATCTAGGGTATGTTGCTACCCATATTGAATTTCATCCGCATTTAGCCAATCCCGCAATTCCCCTTCCTTTTATTGCTTTAATCTGTCCCGACCCCCCTGGGAACAGAGAGGCTGTGCCAGTTATAGTAGGGACTAATTCAAACTTATTCCGGACTCTAGCTGACTGGTGTTTATCTCAAGATGGAGTCAATTGGACGAAGGAAATGGATAGGGATACAGGTACCACAATCCAAACTACTGCTAGTAACCGAACGACTATATACTCTGCTACTTATGAGATGGATTTACAAAGACAAGAAGATGAAAGTTTCGATGTTAAGTTACAGAGGTGCTTCCAAGACAGTGATATGACCTGCACAGATCAAGAACAGCTATTAGGAGAACTATCCAACAGAAGATCGTTTTTTTCGGTTGAAGAATGGGATCTAGGAACGGCAGTAGGGGTGGAACATAGAATTAGATTGAGTGATACCACACCTTTTAGAGAACGGTCACGTCGACTGGCTCCAGCCGATTTTGATGATGTCCGGAAACATTTAAAGAATCTGTTGGAAAATCATGTTATCGCTGATTCCGAAAGCCCCTATGCATCACCGATCGTAGTAGCTCGGAAAAAGAACGGTACAATCCGGCTGTGTATTGATTATCGGACTCTAAACAACAGAACGGTTGCTGATCAGTACACCGTACCCCGAGTAGAGGAGGCTCTAGATTGCTTACAGGGCAGCCGTTGGTTCTCGGTATTGGATATGCGGTGTGGGTACTACCAGATCCCCATGAACCCGGAGGATAGAGCTAAAACCGCCTTCATTTGCCCGATCGGATTCTTCGAATTTCTTAAGATGCCACAAGGAGTAAAGGGGGCACCCGCTACTTTCCAGCGTACCATGGAACAAACGGTAGGGGATATGTGCTACCGAGAAGTACTAGTATACCTAGATGATATTATTGTCTTCGGGAAAACTCTAGAAGAACACAACGCTCAGTTGCTCAAAGTATTAGATCGACTCCAACGTAAGGGGCTAAAGTTATCTATTGATAAATGTAAGTTCTGTCAAACCACCGTAAAGTATCTTGGACATATTGTCAGTAGGGATGGAGTTGCTACAGATCCTGATAAAACAAAAGCCGTTTCACAGTGGCCCCGTCCAAGGAACCTTAAAGAACTGCGTTCCTTTTTAGGATTCTGTGGATATTACCGTCGGTTCGTACCTCAGTATTCCAGAATAGCCCAACCACTCACAGAATTAACCAAGGGATATGCCCCGAATAATGGCCGCCGGAGGGGGAAATGTTCCGATACTCATAAGAATTATTTTAAACCCCTGGAAGAGTTTGGAGAGAGATGGACCCGTATATGTGAGGATGCATTTTCCCAATTGAAGCTGCGTCTGATTCAAGCCCCTATTCTTGCGTATGCAGATCCATCGCTACCCTATGAACTGCATATTGATGCCTCCCTAGATGGATTAGGAGGAGTGTTGTACCAGGCTCAACAAGAAAAACTACGACCCATAGCCTACGTTAGTCGAGGTCTTTCTGATAGTGAAAGGAAGTATGCAGTGCATAAGCTTGAATTCCTTGCTTTAAAGTGGGTTGTAGTCGATAAATTCCATGACTACCTCTATGGAGTGGAATTTACTGTTCACACGGATAATAATCCTCTGACAGTGGTGTAACTACTGCCCCCGCAGCCCTCGCGGTGGCTTGGGGGCGAGGGGCTGCGGGGGCGCCACTGATTTACAGCAGACTGACATGCGGACGAGCGTCCGCATGTCAGTCTGCAGTCTCCTTCCCTCCGCCGCTTTTTGGAGGGACACAGAGGGCACAGCGCGCCTCCCTGTGTCCCTCCTGCTGCATCATCTCCGGCGGCCGCGGGTCTAATAGGGGAAAGTGCCGTCCGTGAGCTCTAATTGGCTCACGAACCGGCACTTCCCCCTATTAGACCCGCGGCCGCCGGAGATGATGCAGCAGGAGGGACACAGGAGAGGTGAGCTGTGCCCTCCGTGTCCCTCCAAAAAGCGGGGGGGGGGGATATCTGGCACTGGGGGGAATATCTGGCACTGGGGCATATATGGCACTGGGAGGAATATCTGGCACTGGGGCATATATGGCACTGGGGGGGAATATCTGGCACTGGGGGCATATATGGCACTGGGGGGGGAATATCTGGCACTGGGGCATATATGGCACTGGGGGGAATATCTGGCACTGGGGCATATATGGCACTGGGGGGGAATATCTGGCACTGGGGGCATATATGGCACTGGGGGGGAATATCTGGCACTGGGGGGAATATCTGGCACTGGGGCATATATGGCACGGGGGGAATATCTGGCACTGGGGGCATATATGGCACTGGGGGGGAATATCTGGCACTGGGGGCATATGTGGCACTGGGGGCATATTTGGCACTGGGGGGGAATATATGGCACTGTGGGCATATGCGGCACTGGGGGGCATATGTGGCACTGGGGGGGAATATCTGGCACTGGGGGCATATATGGCACTGGGGGGGAATATCTGGCACTGGGGGCATATATGGCACGGGGGGAATATCTGGCACTGGGGGCATATATGGCACTGGGGGGGAATATCTGGCACTGGGGGCATATATGGCACTGGGGGCATATCTGGCACTGGGGGCATATGTGGCACTGGGGGGGAATATCTGGCACTGGGGGCATATGTGGCACTGGGGGGGTATATGTGTACCTGGCACATGGGGGGGGGCTATATTTGGCACTGGGGCATGTGAGTACCTGGCACCATGGGGGAATATCTGGCACTGGGGACATATGTGGCACTGGGAGCACAGCCCTAGCAACAAGGACTACCTCCTAGCAACGAGCATGACACCCAGTGCATGAAACCCCTGGCAACGAGCATGACACCCAGTGCATGAAACACCTGGCAACGAGCATGACACCCAGTGCATGAAACCCCTGGCAACGAGCATGACACCCTGAGCATGAAAACCCCTGGCACCGTGCATGGAACCAAGAGCATGAAACCCCTGGCAACGAGCATGACACCCAGTGCATGAAACCCCTGACAACGAGCAGGTAATTGAAAAGTAATTAGAAGCCTTACTGTAGGACTTAATGTGTAATGGGCATTACGGTGTGTGGCATAACGTATCACGGACATTGCGGTGTGTGTCATAATGTGTCACAGGCATTACGGTGTATGGTATACTATATCGTGGGCATTGTGATATGTGGTATAATGTCTCAGGGTCATTGCAGTGTGTGGCATAATGTATCACGGACATTGCGGTGTGGTGTGTCATAATGTGTCACAGACATTGTATGTGCTATAATGTATCAGGGGCATGCAGTGTGTAGCATAATGTATAACGGGCATTGCGATTCCTGTCATAATGTGTCACAGGCATTACGGTGTGTGGCATAATGTGTCACAGGCATTACGTTGTGTGGCATAATGTGTCGGGGGCATTACAGTGTGTGCATATTGTGTCATGTGCATTATTGTGTGCGGCATAATGTCTAAGGGCCATTGCAGTATGTGGCATAATGTATACTGGGCATTACTATAAGGAGGAAAAATGACAAATAATGTAAGGGGCATGAATCAGGATTATTTTTCTTTCCTGTGGTGGCCAACGTATGGGCGTGCAGATTGCAAAACTGGGGTATAAGGTAGTCATTTCCTGCAATGCCACGCCCCTTTATGCGAAACCACGCCCCTTTTTTGGCGCGCGCGTATTTATCCCTTTCCTGCTCCCAGTTATGGAGCATGAAGGGGGGGGGGGGGGCGCCGAAGAATTTTTTGGCTTGGGGGAGAAAAATTTCTAGTTACGCCACTGTCCTCTGACCTACATAAATACCACTGCCAGGCTTGATGCCACAGGACATAGATGGCTGGCTGCATTGCCCAATTATAATTTCACCTTAAAATATAGACCTGGGATAAGTAATATTGATGCAGATGCATTGTCAAGAAGTCCCAAGAGTACCGTTAAAAGTTCCAACGATGATTGGGTGGAAGTTCCTGCACCAGCTTTACAACGGTTATGTTATCAGATGACCTGTATTCAAGAAAAACCTCAAGATATCATTAGTTCACTGGGAGCATCTGCAGCTGCCATGCCAGTGATGTATTGTTGGTTAGCACAGACTGAAATGGGAGGGCTCGAGGTGATGTCTAAAGAACAGATTCGGGAAGCCCAGTTGCGAGACATTAACTTAGCTACTGCTATTGATTGTATGAATAATCAGCGTCAAAAGGAAAATGGAATCGTGATATCTGATACAACTCGAATACTGTTGCGACAACGAAAGAGGTTAGTCTTCAAACAAGGGATATTACATCGAAAGACAGTGAATCGAAAAGGGATGGTCCGCTATCAGTTAGTGTTACCTTCAGAGTATATCCCCATGTTGTTGCATTCACTGCACGACCAACATGGTCATTTGGGATATGATAAAACCCAACAATTAATCACCGCGAGAGTCTATTGGCCATTCATGAATAGGGACATAGATCACTATTGTAGAAATTGTCGGAACTGCATCTTGAGGAAGACCATACCTGTCCACTCTGCGAGGTTGATAAATATGGACAGTTCAGGACCATTAGAGCTCATCTGTCTTGACTTTTTATCACTGGAAGGGCCATCTGGGAAAGAAGGGAACATTTTAGTAATGACCGACCATTTTACTAGGTACGCGCAAGCGTATGTTACGATAGATCAAAAGGCGATAACAGTGGCTAAGACATTGTGGGAGAGGTTTTTTGTGAACTACGGATTGCCAGCTAGAATACACACTGACCAAGGGCGAAATTTCGAAAGCAACTTGATTAAAGAACTATGTAGGTGTTGTGGGATACGGAAATCACGGACATCACCATATCATCCACAAGGAGATCCACAGCCTGAGAGATTCAACAGAACATTGCTTGATATGCTGGGAACTCTCAATGTGAGGGATAAAAGTCAGTGGAGAAGATATGTCAGTCAACTAGTACATGCATACAACTGCACAGTTAATGACGTTACTGGATACTCCCCTTATCTTTTGATGTTCGGCCGAGATGCCCGACTGCCGATTGATGTATGCCTCGGGACTAGTATGAATCGTTCACAACCCACTACCCACACGCAGTATGTTACTCGATTGAAGAAAGAGCTAAACAAAGCTTTTGAACTAGCTCACCAAGCCTCAGTGAAGAGGGGTGAACAGAATAAGCGATTATATGATAAAAAAGTGGTTGAACAAGTACTGCTACCAGAAGATAGGGTGCTCGTCCGCCGGCTGGGAAATCCCCGGCGACAAAAGCTAGAAAATCGATGGAGGGAGACCCCTTACACTATTATCCAACAACTGCCTGGAATTCCGGTCTATCAATTAAGACCGGAAGGGACGGATGGGCCCATTGTTACCTACCACCGACATCATTTGTTACCAGTAGGGCAGGATATTATATTTGAAAAAGATTCGGGAGGGTGCTCTAAAGTAGACCGTGATAGAGAGCCCAAGTTCATCAGAATATCTGACCCAACTACTTCACAGAGTACCGATCTTGTTGAGTCAGTGCCTCAAATGCATGGCGGCGCGTTCAGACGCAGCGGCTAGGAGCTCCTCTGCTATGAGGATGATAGTGGCATGTTACTGCCTTTGGATTGCATTGTCCCTCCAGGGTAGCGCTACGAGGCTTACCTACCCCTGAGAGGTCTTGCATGGTCTGCGGGGCGATGGAGGAGACGGCGTGCATGGAGGTCGGTGTGGTGGTGACGCGGCTCGCGGAGGTGCGGGGAGACTCGGCGGTGCCGGAGCCGGGGCCGGTGCTCTTACGAAAGGCGGCAGTGTGCTCCGATCTGTGAGGGCTGGGCGTGGAGCTGCGGGAGGAGACGCTCTGGACGCTGCGGGCTGTGTGCTCCGGTCCGTGGGCGCTGGTGCTGCGGGAGGTGAAGACGCTGGAGCTGGTGCCGTGGGAGTGCTTCCGGCTGCGGCTTCCTTTGACCCTGCTGCTGCTGCTGACGAGACTGTGATTCCGGGCACTGCTGCTATGGCTGTGGCGGGGGGACTGCTTTCTATGGAGGGAGAGAGCCTGAGCGATCTGGGCTCGTGGCTGCCGGGGCAGGGTGCAAATGGTCAGAGAGGAGATTACCATCATGGGCATCAGTCAAATCGCCACCAACAGAGGAGAGCTGGACATGGTTCCGGACGAGATAATCCAGGATGGGACCTAAATCTCGTGGGAGGCTGGAAGCGGTATCCACGCAGGGAAAGACGGCAGAAGCGTGGAAAGAGAGCAGGAGTGAGGGTGAGATTGCAGCTTTGTCCCGTGAAGCCCCCTTTGCCCAGTTTACTTCTGGCAAATGTGCGTTCCCTGATAGATAAATTGGATGACTTTCAAGCAGAAATAGCAAACAAACGGTGCCTGAAGAATGGTTCTTTATTAATTCTTACTGAGACATGGTTGACTGAGTTTGTTACTGATTCCGCTTTGGGACTCATGGACAGAATTTTATTTAGAGCTGATAGAACAAATGCATCGGGGAAATGCAGGGGTGGTGGGGTTTGCATTTATGTGAATACGCTATGGTGTTCAAATGCTGTTTTTGTTGAATATTATTGCTCTGAGGACTTAGAATTTTTAGTGATCAAGTGCAGGCCTTATTACTTGCCCCGAGAATATTCTGTTATCTTGGTTATGGCTGTTTACATTTGCCCGCAAGCTACTGTAGGTTATGCACTTGACACTTTATATGACAGGTTAACTGGCTTACAGTCTAAATATGTGGATGCTGCTTTTATTATTGCTGGAGATTTTAATCAGACTGACTTACAGTCGGTCCTACCCAAATTTTATAAAAATATTCAGGTGCCCACACATGGCGACAATATTCTCGACCAAGTGTACACAAATATGGATCTTGCTTATGAGACTGTTGTCCTCCCGCATATTGGGAAGTCAGATCATGTTTCCCTGTTCCTGATCCCTAAGTATATACCCCTGGTAAAGCGGGTTAGGCCTAGGAAGAAAACTATTACTGTATGGCCGGAAAACGCTGTAGTAAGGCTCCAGGACTCTTTAGCTTTTACTAACTGGGAGTTGTTAATTGAGGAGTCCATAAGAAATGGGTCTATTGATATTGATTTATTAGCTATTTCGGTGATAGGCTATATAAACTGCTGCGTAGAAAGTGTAACATCCAAGCGGTGCTTTAAAGTTTTTGCGAACGAGAAACCCTGGTTAAACTCCGAAGTCCGTTCATTGCTAAAGTCAAGGGACATAGCTTTTAAAATAGGGGATAAGGAAGCATACTCAATTGCTAGAGCGGATTTGAGGAGAGGGATAAAAAAGGCTAAAAGGGAATTTTCAATTAAAATGGAGGACAAGTTAATGCAGTGTAATGACCCTAAGAGTATGTGGCGTAGTCTGCAAGATATTACGGATTATAAACCTAGGAAGGCGGTGTCAAGTGCAGTAAATAGCACTATGGCGGAAGATTTAAATGTCTTTTTACTCAAGATTTGATAGACATGATTCAACTAGTGTTGAAGCGGTTGGGATTAGACCTGGCGAGGCCTCGTTAGTCTTGGATGAGCAAGAGGTGCTGAAGTGTCTCAGAGGTGTTAGTACGGGCAAATCTGCTGGCCCAGACGGGATTCAAGGAAAAGTTCTCAGAAAATGCTGTAATGAATTAGCTGGGATTTTTACAGTAATATTTAATATCTCTCTGCAGGTCTGTAAAATACCCAAGTGTTTTAAGTATACAGAAATTATCCCTATACCCAAAAAGGGTGTACCAAAGTGTTTAGATGATTATCGGCCCATTGCGCTAACATCATTAGTTATGAAATGCTTAGAACGGCTGATGTTAAAACATATTAGATCCCACTTTCCTGCGAACTTTGATCCTTTTCAATTTGCATATCGGCAGAACAGGTCTACAGAGGACGCAGCCCTGACTGTTTTACACCAGGCACAGACCCACTTAGAGAAGAAAGGGACTTATGTGAGAATTTTATTTGTGGATTTTAGTTCCTCGTTTAATACTATTGTACCAGCATCTTTGGTCTCTAAGCTTTTTAACTTAGGCGTAAATGGGTTCACGTGCAATTGGATTTTAAATTTTTTGACAGCTAGGCTGCAAGTAGTTAGGCTTGGTAAATTTATGTCTGGTGAGATCTGTATAAGTACGGGGGTCCCACAAGGGTGTGTCCTGAGCCCGCTACTATATTCTCTATTTACGTATGATTGTTTTTCAACTTTTGATTCCGTTAAAGTGGTGAAATTTGCAGACGACACGGCAGTTGTTGGTCTGATAAGTGGTAACGATGAGTCATTTTATAGATCCGAAATTTTACGCTTACTGGAATGGAGTAAAGCAAACTGTTTGGTTTTAAACACGTCTAAAACAAAGGAGATGGTTGTTGATTTTAGGCGGGGTTGTAATAGACCATTATTTCCCGTGTCTTTGGACGGAAAGCCGATTGAGGAGGTGGTCTCTTTTAAATTTTTGGGCACATATATTACAAATGACTTAACTTGGTCTTTGAACAGTCTTTTTTTTATTAAAAAGGCGCAGCAACGCCTTTTCTTTTTGAGGAGGCTTAGAGCTGTTTGTTTAAGCACAAGCACTTTAGTTAGGTTCTATCATAGTATTGTAGAGAGTGTTTTAACGTACGGGATGATAGTGTGGTTTGGAAATTGCACTGTAGCGGAACGAATAGCTTTCGAGAGTGTGGTTAAAACTGCCAGTAGGATCACTGGGGTGCCTCTGCCAAGTATGAAGGACTTGTATACTAGAAATGTATTAAGGAAAGCTAGGAGTATATTCACTGATGAGAGTCATCCAAATTGTTTGATCTTCGAAAGATTGCCATCTTTAAAACGGTTTAGGAGTATCCGCGCTCTTACAAACCGCATGTCAAACAGCTTTTTTCCAACTGCTGTCCGGCTATTAAATGATCATTAAGTTGTGTGCAAATGTTTTCCAAAATGTGGCATAATGTTACTGTTATCTTATGGCATTGTGAGGCTCTGATTGTATTTTCATTGACATTTCGTTGTTGATTTTGTTAATGACAAATAAAGTATATTATTATTATTATTATTATTATTATTTAAATTAAGATGAAGAGAGAACAGGATATTTCTATAGTGAAGTTCCATCTGAAGGGGAAGATGGATATCATGGTCATGGAATGGAGAAACCAAAGGAAGATCCACTGGTCAGTGAAGAGCCATTGGTTCAGGGTGAGACTGTCAATGATGGGGAAAATACCTTTGACGGTATTGATGAGGGAAAGTGGGAGGCAGAGGAGAACTCATCCAGTCCAGACGATGAACCCCTGAGTGAAACCCTTATTCCAAGGCCTCAACGAATTAGACCTAATCGGTTTCATAGACCTCCATTAATACTAACGTATGATCAGTTAGGAACTCCTAGTGAGGAACCACGGTATGTGCACCCGAATATCATACACTCATGGCCCTACTATGGGCATGTTAGTAATTTGTTACCCATTAATATAACAAAACATTAATTTGAGAAAATGTTTAATGGAGACAGGCAGGAGTTATGTAAGCATAACATGGAGGACTACCTGTCTCCAGGGGGAGAAGTGTAGCATGATTAGTGATCTATATATGGGATATAAAGTATACTGTATTATATGAGTTATATTATATGTTGGTTGATTAATAACTTTATATAATAAGAAATGTCATAGTGGTATTATATGGATAAGCGGACTGCAATTAGGACATTGCTAACATGGCCCGTGCATAAGGTTATGATCCTCCGCGGTAAGCTCGTGGGGGCCCGCGGGCAGGGAGGAGAGCGAGGACTGGAATTGAGGGGACCCGGATGAGGACGTTAAGAAAAGAGCGTTGGAGCTGTGGCGCAGGAGAGATGCAGGACGGGACGGCTACGGGAAAGAGAGCTGAACGGTGTACCGGACCCAGCAGGATTGATATACCTGAGAGACACTACAAAAGCCGGGAGCCCGAATAGACGTGAACTGTACCTTTGCCCACAGATCATTGAGAGGGAGCTGCAGTAACAGCCAGCGGGAACCGTACATCCGCCCACAGATCATCGAGAGAGAGCTGCAGTAACAGCTAGCGGTGATCGGATCAACTCTCGGAGACTGCAGAGCTGGGGGAGCAGGAGTGGTCTGAGACTGCGGGAATTGAGCAGAGACTGTGCCCGACGGGAACCCGGTATGTGGTAGTCGCCAGTGGGAAGGAGCTGTCAGTGAGTAGTGCCGCCCCTCTAATTAGACTGGTACTGTAAGTGCTGCACAGAGCCGCCCCGAAGGAGGACCTGAGGCCGGGTGACTCCCCCTAATCTCTCTAACTGTACTGAACCACAAGTATCTAACCCTTGCTATAAATAGAGAGAGGATATTCAAGTTTGATTATAGCAGATGCATTCTCATTTATGCTGCCTAACCAGACCCGGGACATAAATTATTAAGGGATTATAACGACCCTAAATACATAACACGTCTGAAGGGGAGTCTATATCACTTAGAGGACAACAACGTCTGCAACACCCATTAATGACATTTAATACTTACGTATTTTGGGACATTGCAGACCGGTAATTGGACAGAAACCGTGAAGGAGAATTCACCCTTATATTCAAGTACGGTGCTCTCCCTAAAATAAAGCAGAGATTTAGGAATAATTACTCCGGAATACATCAGTAATGCAGTCTCAGAGCACATTGCAACATCCACGTTAATACCGGATGACTGTTAGATTGTATTGGCCGCTTTGAGCATCTAATATACCAAAAGTATCAAGGTCAAGTATTGGCCCACAGAGTCTGAGTCCCGGATTAGTGAGTGACATTGGCGATTTGGATACAGACAAGAGACTTAACTCTTCCCCCATAAAACCTCCCTGTGGTGTTAAGGTCAAATATTGGACTATCATTCCCACCTTTATGGGGCGAATTTATAGTTAATCTACGATCCTCATTGGTAGAGAGAGAGAGATACAGTACCAGTGCACTGACTTTAGGTATATATATATATTTGCAAATATATAACTCACCTTGGGGCATTTTGTTGATAAGGATATGTTCAATAGAGTTATATTGATATATGATATGCATTTATACCTGTTGGTTTAGGTGAAGTACTTGACTGTTAATAGCGTGAGTTCAACTAATTATTTATAGTGCTTAGCATAATACTCAAGAATGGTTACCCATTACCTATATTCTAGTACCTTATTGTTAAGAATTACTTGGAAAGTAAATATCTCTTATACCTTAATAAAAGTGTTAGTATCAGTTATTTCTTGTTTCTACCGGAATACTTACCACTTTCGAGAAGGAACGAATAGCTACGGCGCTCCAGGTAACCTGAAATAGTAATAAACTAATTATAAAATTGCATGTGATTTGAAATATATATTATACACCATAGGGTATTCCCAAGTCTACCCTTATAACCCCTTTTTCACTTAGCGAAACTGGGATACGACTTGGGTGGAGGCACATCTGCTAGATATATATAACCTTTGTACACTGTGGTAGCCATCAATAGGGGCTACATTTTTTTTTAGAAGAATTTTATTGGTCGATTCACAGTAATACATATAAACGGTGTGTTTCAGAAGCATAGACAGACATTTTAGTACTAAGATGTACACAACTAGGAAATAACAATAATCAAGTGAGTAAATCCGTTTGTTTTTTTTAAAGTGAGATAACAGAGATAGTGCGAGAAAGGAAAAAGTCCTCTAGGTCCATGGTGTGGCCAACCAGCCCTGGGGAGTGAGAGAACGGAAAGAACAGAGACAGGAAAAGGAAGAAACAAGATTGTGGGTAAAAGGGAAGGTAGAAAGAAGAGGAGGGGAGGTCCGAGTGGCGGGATCCGGGCAGCCAACATAAAAATAAGGGTGCGTAGCTTAATCAGTCACCGAATGGGGAGGGGGCATTTTGAGAAGTGAGCCAGGGTGCCCAGATTTTATCGAACGCCCTGGCAGATTGTTTAATAAGACTAGTCATATATTCCATCTTATAAACATACCAAATGTAAGTGACAATGGATTGTAGGGACGGTGGGGAGGGCGACCTCCAGGCCTTTGCTATTTGACATGTCGTGGCAGTAGCCACATGACGTAATATCTTGTTCTGATGTGTACTCAAAGTCAGAAGGACCAGAGGCAGTAGAAAGTATTTAGGGTCCAGGGGGATTGGGGTGGAGAATAGGGATGAAAGAAGTCGGCCAACTTCCTTCCATAAAGGTACTAGTTTCGGGCAGGTCCACCAAATATGCATATATGTCCCCTCAGAAGCACAGCCCCTCCAACAGCCATCCGTAACATCGCCTTCAATCGCGAAGGTACATAGTACCAACGATATACCAGTTTATATACATTTTCCTTTATCCTGACACAGATAGAGCTAGAGGACGCATTACTCCAAATTTCACCCCATTCCTCCTCATCCAAAGTGACACCCAAGTCTCTCTTCCAGGCCAATTCTCTGTGATCTCTAGGAGTAGCAGAGCCCTGCAATAGCAAAGTATAGAGATCTGATATAAGACCTTTCGTAGAAGAGCGTCGCCAACATATATTTTCAAGAGCGGTGAGAGGCCTAGAAGAGAGAGTGGTATGAACCCCGGAGTGAAAGTGTCTAAGTTGGAGGTAGCGGAAAAATTCACTATGAGAGAGAGAGTATTGTGTCTGAATCTGGATAAACGAAGGAAAGGGTGTAGTAGAGGCAATGTCATTAAGAAAGGCAACGTTTCCCTGTTTCCAGAGTGAGAAAGCAGATTTAACCATTCCAGGAAGGAAGGCAGGGTTGTGGAACAGAGGTATGAGGGGGGATGGGTTAGGGGCCAATTGATGTTTCCTCACCACAAAATCCCAAATGTATAAAGAGCGGGCCACCACTGGGTGAGATGAGGTGGCACGAGGGCGGGCGGTTCTCGGAAGCCACAAGAGGGAAGAGAGCGTGGAGAGTCCCAGCTCACCGGCCTCGATAGCTATCCACACCTTGTCCACCCCCGGGCCACACCACTGAACACAGGATGCCATCTGGGCTGCGTGGTCATAGTATTTGAAATTGGGTATGCCCAAACTTCCGCCCCAGGAAGGCCGTTGTAGCAGCGAAAGTTTAATTCTAGGATGTTTGTTGGCCCAAATAAAACGAGAAGTTTGATACTGCAAGAATTTAAAAACGTTGGGGGGGATATAAATCGGGAGCGTTTGAAAAAGATAAATGAGTCTGGGAAGAACGTTCCTCTTTACAGAATTGGCACGTCCAATCCATGAAATGAAATAGGAGGACCATGTTTGGAGGTCAGAACGAATTCGGTCCAAAAAACGTGGGAAATTCGCTTGAAAGAGTTGATGATGTCTGTGGGTTAGATAAATACCTAGATATTTGAGTTTTCGGTTATGCCAGGAGAATGGAAATGTTGATTCAAGTAGCGACCTAGACTCAGGGGTAATGTAAAAATCAAGAACTTCTGTTTTAGTAGCATTAATCTTATAACCCAAGTATTGTGAATAGAGGTCAATCTCAGAGAGGAGAGGAGAGAGTGACGATGTCGGGTTTGAAAGAGAAACCAGTACATCGTCAGCATAAAGTGCAATTTTGTGTTCCATGTGGCCAATTCGAATCCCTGTAATGTTCGGGTTGAGACGAACTCTGGCCGCTAAAGGCTCCATGACAAGGGCAAAAATCAAGGGCGAGAGTGGGCATCCCTGTCTGGTACCGTTAGATATCTCAAAGCATGAAGAAGTGACCCCATTGACAGAGACCTGCGCTGAGGAGTTGCGATACAGTGCTGAGACACCATCATAAAACTTACCAGAAAAGCCCATGCGTTGGAGGACTGAGAAGGCGAAGGGCCACGAAATGCGATCAAACGCCTTCTCCGCATCCAGGGCTAGCAACAGGGAAGAGGACTTTTGTTGGTGGATAGAATGGATAGTATCAATGGCCCTTCTGGTGTTATCGGAGGCCTGTCGGCCTGGAATAAATCCAACCTGATAGGGATGTACCAGTGCAGGGAGAAGGGGGGCCAATCTCAAGGCTAGGATTTTTGCATACATTTTTAAATCGACATTGAGCAATGAGATGGGCCTATAATTACCGCACTGAGTGGGGTCTCTGTCAGGCTTAGGGATCATGACTATATCAGCTTGAGTAGTCGCCGGGGCAAAGGATGCGCCCCCCAATATCTGATTAAAGAGGGCGGTAAGGTGAGGGGCCAATATTTTAGCAAAGTGTTTATAGTAGTGTGCCGTGAAACCGTCAGGGCCAGGAGCGGCTGAGGACCGCATGGATTTCACAGCTGTTAACGTCTCCTCTACTGAGATATCTTGGTTTAGTGTGTCTACTTGAGCCGTGGATATGCCCGGCGGAGGGGTTGAGGACAGGTAGGAACGTAACCTCTCCGGGTCGAGGGAAGGGGAATGCGTAGGGGTCGTCAAGTTATAAAGAGAGCTATAGTAATCTCTAAACTCATCAACCATTTGTTTAGGATCGTAAGTAGGCCCACCCAGAGTTCGGGAATACAATTTATCAATTGCGCCAGTCGCCTGTTTGTGTTGCAGTTTATTCGCCAGCAGGGAATCTAACTTGTCCGCCTTGTCGTAGAATTTCTGATTTAATTTCCGCAGAATAAGAGCCGCACGACGGGACAAGAGCGCGTTCAGTTGGCCTTGTAGGTTAGTGATTTGTGCAAGTAAGGTAGGACAAGAAGTTAGTTTATGTTGGGCGGTTAAAGTGGCTATTTGAGATTCTAACAAGTGTATCTCCTGCGTCGCTTTCTTGCGCAGCGAGGAGGTCGGTGCCATTAGGAGACCTCTCAAGGTGGCCTTATGAGCCTCCCAAATTATACCAGAAGAGACATCAGGCGTGGTATTCTCAGTGAAATATTGTTCTATCGCCATTAGTATTTCCGAGGAGACTGATGGGTTAAGCAACAGGGATTCATCGAATCGCCATTTGCGAACAGTGTGTGCGGAATGATACAGATCCAGGAGAACATAAACACCGGAGTGGTCAGTCCAAGTGAAAGGGGTTATCCCTGCATCAGTAATTCTAGAGGCAATGGATGACGAAATATGTAACATATCAATCCGGGTGTAGTGTTGGTGCGGGGCTGAATAGTGGGTATAGACTCTGGCTCCAGAGTGGCAGAGACGCCACGAGTCCCACAGGTCGTGAAAATTAAGGGAGGCTGCAAGCGTGCGTGAAGCTCTAGAGGCAAGGGGGGGACCAGTCCTATCTAAACTGGGGTCAAGAATGGTGTTAAAATCCCCACCCAACACAATGTGGCCCTGTGCAACCTTGCAAATGTGGCGGAAAAAAGAGTGGAAAAACGGAGGCTGATCCTGGTTAGGAGCGTATACAGAAATAAGTGTCAAGACTTCAGAACGGAGGGTACCAATAACCATCAAGTACCGACCGTTTGGATCCGCCACAGTTTTGCTGTGTATAAATGGAACGTGGCGATTGATTAAAATTGCAACCCCACGTTTCTTACAATCTGCCGAGGCAAAAAAAGTCTGCGTAAATTGCCTACCGCGGAGTTGCGTATGAGAGCCCGCAAGGTGAGTCTCCTGAAGAAAAACTACATCAGCACTCTCACGTCTGCAGGCGCCCAGGAGCACCGTACGTTTTTTGGGGGAGTTGAGGCCATTGACATTAACGGATAATACCTTTAGGGGCATAGTGGCCTGAGTAACAACATCTCATTGAGAGCCATAAAAAAGGGGGCACTAAAACAAAGACTTCCCAGGATCCAACAACCCATAGAGGAATAAGAACAAGTAGAATGGATACCCAGATCCCACCACAAGGACAAGGGGAGAAAAGGGAAATGAGAGGAAAGAAGGCCACAGAAGAAAAGTAAAGGGGAACAAGAGGAAAGGAGAAAAAGCCCATCCGGGCAATAACCCTGTAGCAGTGGGGCCCGTAACAGGACCGCCAAACTAAAGAAAAACATAGTCAAAAAAGCGATCAAAGCAGGGAGCATGGGGGTAGTGGCACGAACCACCATATCAGGCGGCGCGGCCTGACCGAGAACAGAATGGCCGAGGCCAAAAAACTATAACATATGAAGATAAAACCTGTGTCAGGAGAGGAAGGAAGGAAGGGGAGGGAGGGAGAAGGGGGGAAAAAGGAAAAAAGGGGAGGGGGGGGGGAAGAACCGGGAAGGAAGGAGAGGGAAGGAGGGTATCAAGGAGAATATTATGGCAACATGTGGTCTACATGGTAAGGTAGGCATCGGAGGACCGAACCACCACAACAACCGGTTATCTTGTGAACATGAACCTGAAAGCAAAATGTACAATAGCAGACATAACAGGCGAAACATTTAGAACCATCATATATAGTGCCTGAGATAAACTAGGGGGGTCCACGAAGCAGGGACCAGGTCAACCCGCTCCGTGGAGGGCCCCCAGTACAAAAAACAGAGAAACAACTAATATCATTGGATATAGAATATTAAGGGCAAAACATCCAGCAACGTATAGAAAAAAACGAAAAAACAAAACAAAGGAGGTCTAAAGAACCGGGGATGGTCAGTCCAGTCCAGGGGGAACCTCCAGCAAACTGGAACAATGGCATAATGAAACCAATAGTAGAAAAGAGGGTAGGCAATCAAGGGGGAGCATCATCTTCACCTCTATGACGAGATACTCTCGTCCAGTCTGGCTGAGGCGGGCGGGGTCATTGTGATTTCGGTGAGGCAGATGGGTCGAGAGAAGAGGACGACGATTCTGGGAGGAGATCAAGCTTGCGAAGCAGTTCCTGCCCTTGTGCCAGGGTCTTAAGTGTATAGTTGATGCCATTAAAAGAAAACTGCAACTGAAAGGGGAATCCCCAGCGATATCGGATTTGGTGTTGGCGTAGAAGCTTAGTAATCGGTTGGAGGTCCCGCCGTTTCTGGATGGTCGAGGGTGCCAAGTCCTGATAAATCTGCAGTGGCATGCCCCGGAAGGCTATATCAGAGGAATCCCGAACTGAAGCAATTATTTTCTCCTTCGAGCGGTAATAATGTCCCGCGGGGGTTGTGATGCTGAAGGTTTGGCCCGCAGGGCCCTGTGTGCCCTATCAAAGAGGCAATCCTCATCAGATAAGTCCAGAACTAAATGCTGGAAGAGGTCTTTCAGGAAGGAGGGCAACGTAGAGCTCTGGACTGATTCCGCCACATTACGTATGCCCAAGTTATTGCGACAGGATCGATTCTCTTGGTCCTCTTGGTGCTCCTTCAGGGTCTCAACCTCAGCATGGAGCCTCGAGAGTTCGTGGTCTAGACAGTGTTGCGAGCGACATAAGTCGTCAGTCTTTGTTTCCAAGGCATCCGTACGATTTCCAAGCGAGGCAATCTCCGTTTTGAAGTCCAAGACAGCTTTGGATAGTTCCTGCTTAAAGGCTGTTTGCACGCCCTCCAGGAGGCCAGACATCATTGCTTGTATCTGGGGGGCAATACCCGACTCTGAAGAGCGTGGTGACAAAGGGGACTCCGGGGAAGGCGCCATAGACTGGGGACCCTTAGCTTTGCTGCCGAAGAAGTTTTCGGAGGCCTGGGGAGCTTTCTTGTTCCTTTGTGACATAATGGATGCCAGCCGAGGGAAGAGCTATCTTATCCAGTAATGTTGCAATAAAGAGGGGAGGAAGGAACGGTGGGGTGGAGAATGGTAATTGACACAGGTGGGTTATGAGGCGGTCAGGCCGACCATGGGGTGTTATTCATCCAGAGACCATCGCAGCCGCGAGGAACACCAGGGCCAGACTGTATAGGTAAGCGCGACAATATCGTAGCCGTGGGTAACAGCGACCACTGGGGGGGTCAGTGTATCAAAAGTGGGTCAGCAGAATCCAAGCAGGGGCAGTATATCAGGGTACGCTGCGGAGAGACAAAGATATAACTGTCGTGCCCCCTAACAGGGGGTAGCGGCCGTTCGTGGACTTTCAGCAGGTGAGAGCGTAACAGCTCGCGGGTAGCGGAAGACCTTTCTTGGATAGCAAATAGGAGGTGTGGGGGAAAGAGAATGAGATATCCCATACAGCAGATCCCCGAGCCTGGTCAGACCCCAGATCGCTCTGATTGCAGCATCCAGTGGGTACTTGCGGGGGGGTATAACAGGTCCCTGAGTGCTGCAGGGTAGTTGCAGTGGGGGAAGCTCAGAGTCAGGAGTGAGGAGGAGGGGGACCAAAAGCCTCAATCCACCTAAAGTTAGTGAGTAGAAATCAAAGGTGGCCTCTGATTGAAACTAATGCAGGGCAGTATACAGTGGCCTCAGAAGAATATGTGGAGAGGTACCTGCAACATTCAGCCCTATGGGGGCCCCAGAGGTGGTCAGGAGGCGGCAGTAGGAGGAGGCAGATAGCCAGAGGCCCCGTGGATCGTCCCAGCCACTTCCAGAAATCCGGCCCGAGTGCGCCCACAAATCTAGTCCCCGGCTTCAGGGAGCATGTAGGCCGCGGCCGGTCGGAGCGTCCAGGATCGGGACAGAAGGGAGGTATGCAGGGGAGGGAGCCTCGGGCACCAGGGAGCGCTGAAGGCGGGTGACGATCCCCGCAGCCGCCGCTGGAAACGGCCAAGCTCCGGAACTCCGCGCCGGCCACGCAGCGTCTCCGGGAGCGGCCCGTCACTGGAGGCCGTGGCTTTACCCGTAGAGGTAGGCCCCGGTCCGCGGGCCACCGCCAGCGGGTCCCACCGCCCCCCAGACAGCAGGCAAGTCGGCAGGAGGGTCTCCGGTGGGTGGGTGAGAGAGTTGGAAGGGTGAGTGTGCACGGAGAGGTGAGATAAGAGCCACCTTAGTAGGAGCTCAGTATAGCACGGACCTCACCATTAGGCAGCCAGGCCACGCCCCCCGGTAAACCCAGTTTTAAGAACAATTAAGTACACATACATTCAAACATATGTGTGTGTGTATATATATATATATATATATATATATATAATAAAACAATTCCCAAGCGCGCTATATAAAGCGTATTTACGATGATTCTTCCAAGAGAGCCCATGTAGGTATGACTTGTATGCTGGAGAATACCTATAACTGGGGACCTGTAATAGACAACCCCTCACCAAATAGTCACCCAAACAAGAGGCCCAAGGCCAATTATTAAATGTTAATTTAATATCACAAATTCAGAGATATTACAAACAGTACAATCGATAAAAAAGTATAAAATAAATATGCCAGTAAGTTATGTCCAGTATGTTCAATATGTGTTGTTAACTCTAGATGCTCCCTCACCTTTTTCAAGGTGTGAGCTCAAAGGGAGTATCTTCACAGACTGGGTAAATAACTTTTGACTGACAGTCTGACAGCGAAAAAATGGTCATCTAGATTATTGTTTAGAAGATGGCTAAGTCCATTTGTACACATTATGATTTTCATAGTCCGCATCGACTCTACTCCGTTTATTGGCTTTGAATTTGATTAGATTGCATTTATAAAGTTGAATCTGTCCATTCAATTTTTCGTACCAATCTGTAGTGTTATCTGCTTCAAGACTAGATTTATGTAACATTTCAAACTCGGCCACTTTAGACTCCAAGGTGTTAATTTCTTTGGTTGATTGTTCAATGATGAGGAGCATAAGGTCCATAGAACACTTGTTCAGTATACTGACCCATTTCCTACAGAAAGTGGAATCATACTTGCCAATTGTGGGAGAGTTCCTTACTCTCAACCCAGGTGGGATTTTATTAGCCCTGTAATATTCTGACAGGGATATACAGTGGTAATAATAATCAATTTCCTTGCTCTTGATCCTCAATAATTCATGATACAGATGTTCTGGTGATATAGATTCCTGTTGGTCCTGTAAACACTCTGTATACAGGATGTTCTCAGCCTCTGCTTCCGAATATCCACGTAAGTCCCCAAGGGGATATCCCACAAAGTGGACACCACTAGGCTCATCTAGTGCTGCAGATTCAGTCATTGTAGGGAGGAGGTAAACAATGTGTGTTGTACTGCAATGCTTAATATAGTATCAGTCATCAATTCCTTATTGCTTCATAAACACATCCAAAAGTGCCCAGTGCCAGAAAAAGTGCTAGTGCAGTAAAGTCTAGTGCAGACTCATATGAGCCTTGTTTGCACTATGCTGTGCAAATGAAGTGATAAACTTAGATAAATAGCACCAGATGAATAAAATTCATAATAAACAGTAAATATGGGGAGCCTTGGCTAAAGTTGATAACGTGCCCATGTAGCAACTTAAATGTAGATACCAGAGTGCTCGGCTCTCCCAATCAGAAATAAAATGCACCGGGTGCCCTCACAGGTAAATCCATACAGCATCGGAGGTGCGGCACTCCTGGCGACTCGGAGAAGGAAACTCGTTAGACAGCATATGAAGACAACGTTTCAATGACTTTTAATCCGTCATTTTCATCAGGTATATCAGAACAAACAAACAAACATCTTACTTTAAATAGCATCATCCAGTGATCGTGTGCCTCCAGAGCGCGGATCACCCGTACATTTCCGGCAGGTGCATATCCGGTGACGTCACCACAAGTCCATCAACCTGGAAGTGTACCCCAACCATCACCATAGTAACACTAAAACACATAATGGAATGTAGACTACTATAAGCAAAAATACAAATCAAAATACAAGGCCATCTAGAAACAATGCACACTGACTGCATACTGTAGTATACATCAATAGCAAATTGTAATTTACTAATCATATCAGAATCGAAAGCCTCATACTGTTACCATGGCAATACACTACACGATGTCTCCAGGGCCGGATTAACAATGGGGCGGATGGAGCTGCAGCTCCAGGCCCCCAATTGAAAATAGGCCCACAGGTACCCCTTCAGCGCAGCCAGTGTTGTCAGGAAAAAAAAATTCCTGACACCACCAGCGCAGCTCACTCACCTCCCGGTTACTGGAAAGAACATAACCGGCAAACAGAAGCTCCTACTGCGCCAAAGGGCATGCAGAAGCATCGCCCCTGGACCCCACCGAAGAACAACAACGTCACTGTGAGATGCTCCATCGAGTACTGCCAGATATTCAGAGGAGCTCCACATCCTGGACCCATCCATAGCTCCGCCTCCCGGACCCGTCGGAAGCCCCGCCTCCCGGATCAGTCGGAAGCCCCGCCTCCCAGATCCATCGGAAACCCCGCCTCCCGGACCTGTTCGAAGCTCAGTCCGCATGCCGTGAGAGATTCAGAAAAGCTCCAAATCTTGGACCCATCCATAGCTCCGCCTCCCGGACCCGTCGGAAGCCCCGCCTCCCAGACCAGTCGGAAGCCCTGCCTCCCGGACCTGTCCAAAGCTCAGCCCGCATGCTGTGAGTACTTTTGCACTGCTTCTTTGTAAGCAGCTTTATCAGCAGCAGGGGCTTAGAGCTGGTGGGCAGTGGGGACGGGGTGAATAATTTTGCAGCAGTTACCACAGGGGTCGCAGATTTTCCCATGAACCCCCTGATCCCATTTCTGCTCCTCCCCCTGTCTTCTACTGCTTTTCTCCCCACCAGATGCTATTATACAGAGACACACTGTGACTGGACCGGGTGGTGGAGATTATGGGCCTAATTCTGAGTTGATCGCAGCAGCAAATTTGTTAGCAGTTGGGCAAAACCATGTGCACTGCAGGGGAGGCAGATATAACATGTGCAGAAAGAGTTAGATTTGGGTGGGTTATTTTATTTCTGTGGAGGGTAAATACTGGCTGCTTTATTTTTACACTGCAAATTAGATTGCAGATTGAACACACCACACCCAAATCTAACTCTCTCTGCACATGTTATATCTGCCTCCCCTGCAGTGCACATGGTTTTGCCCAACTGCTAAAAAAATTCCTGCTGCGATCAACTTGGAATTACCCCCTATGTACCACCAGGTTAAGTTTTCCCCTAAATGGCCAGTGACGTCAGATATGGCTGCAGCAACCTACAGTATGCCCCTTCCCCTCCTGTGTCTCTGCCCCCTCTAAACCTGCGTCTCTGTCCCCTCCTCACCTGTATCTATACCCCCTCTCCACCTGCCTCTCTGCCTCCTCTCCACCCATCTCTCTGCCTCCTCTCCACCCGTCTCTCTGCCTCCTCTCCACCCGTATCTCTGCCCCTTCCCCTCCTGCATCTCTTTCCCCGCCCCACCGATGTCTTTGCCCCCTCTCCACCTGCATCTCTGCCCCCTCTCCACCTGTTTCTCTTCTCCCTCCCCACCTGTGTCTCTGCCCCTTCCCCTTCCTGCATCTCTGCCCCCTCCCCACTCGCATCTCTGCCCCCTCCCCACCCGCATCTCTTCCCCCGCCCCAACAGTGTCTCTGCCCCCTCTCCACCTGCATCTCTGTCCCCTCGCCACCAGCTTCTCCCTCCCCTCCTGCATATCTGCCCCTTCCCCTCCTGCATCTCTGCCTCCTCCCCACCCGCATCTCTTCTCCCTCCCCACCCGTATCTCTGCCCCTTCCCCTCCTGCATCTCTTTCCCCGCCCCACCGGTGTCTCTGCCCCCTCTCCACCAGCTTCTCTTCTCCCTCCCCACCAGCTTCTCTTCTCCCTCCCCACCTGTGTCTCTGCCGCTTCCCCTTCCTGCATCTCTGCCCCCTCCCCACTCGCGTCTCTGCCCCCTCTCCACCTGCATCTCTGCCCCCTCTCCACCTGCTTCTCTTCTCCCTCCCCACCTGTGTCTCTGCCCCTTCCCCTTCCTGCATCTCTGCCCCCTCCCCACTCGCGTCTCTGCCCCCTCTCCACCTGCATCTCTGCCCCCTCTCCACCTGCTTCTCTTCTCCCTCCCCACCTGTGTCTCTGCCCCTTCCCCTTCCTGCATCTCTGCCCCCTCCCCACCCGCATCTCTGCCCCCTCCCCACCGGTGTCTCTGCCCCCTCTACACCTGCATCTCTGTCCCCTCGCCACCCGTGTCTCTGCCCCCTCCCCACCCGCATCTCTTCCTCCGCCCCACCGGTGTCTCTGCTCCCTCTACACCTGCTTTTCTTCTCCCTCCCCACCCGTGTCTCTGCCCCCTCCCCACCCGCGCCTCTGCCCCCTCCTCCCCCACGTCTCTGCCCCCTCCTCACCCACGTCTCTGCCCCTTGCCCTCCTGTGTCTCTGCCCCCTTCCCACCTGCGTCTCTGCCCCCTCCTCACCCGTGTCTCTGCCCCCTCCATACCCGTGTCTCTGCCTCCTCCTGCGTCTCTGCCCCCTTCCCATCTGCGTCTCCGCCCCCTCCTCACCTGCATCCCTGCCCCCTCCTCACCTGCATCTTTGCCCCCTCCCCACCTGTGTCTCTGCCCCTTCCCCTCCTGCATGCCTGCCCCCTCCTCACCTGCATATTTGCCCCATCTGCACCTGCATCTCTGCCCCCTTCACAACGTGTGCTTCTCACAGCCCCTCCACCTGTATCTCTACCACCTCCCCACTTGAGTCTCTGCCCTCTCTCCACCTGTCTGCCCCTTCACCACCTGTGCTTCCGCCCCTCGCCAACCTGTGTCTCTGCACCCTCTACACCTATGTCTCTGCCTTCTCTCTACTTGTACTTCCACCTTCCTCTTCACTTGTGTCTCTGCCACCTTCACTACCTGTGTGTCCACCCCTCTTATCATCTGTGTCTTGTTCCCCACTTGTGTCATTGCCCGTTTCGCACCTGTGCCTCTGCCTCTCTCTCCATGTGTATCTCTGCCTCCCTCCCCACCTGTGTCCCTTCTCCCTTCACCACCTGTGCTTCCGCCCCTCTCATCACTTGTATCTCAGGGTATTTTTACGAAAAATACCCTGAGAATTGTGGTAACAGGATTCGCAGGGACAGAGCTTTCTCGCAAGCTCTGCCCCTGTTGGTGGTAATTGATACATCCCTGCAGTGTGTTAAATTTTCACAATGTGATTTTGGTCACATGTATCACATCTGCATCTCAGATGTGGATTGTGCAAAATATGACGCATAGTGTGGGGATGTAGTGTAGTAGTGATATAGTGAAGTGAAGTAGTGTGGGGAGGAAATACAGTGATATAGCATGCATGCCACCACACCCTCATGCCCATACAGGGAGAAATTATCTGTGGCGCTAATCACACCCACTGCGCAGCAACAATAGGCTCTTCAGAAATTGCAGCTCCAGGCCAATGTGGACCTTAATCTGGCACTGGATGTCTCTGACATTAATCAGCAGGCAATCCAGATGTTAAATACAGATACTTAATATTAAAAGCAAATCAATATATCGCTAAAATCCTGTACACTTAATTCACAGAAAACTACTGAGACCCAAATGTTCATGAAGCCTCCTAGGGGATAACGTCCCCATACGATGTATCCATCGTATTTCTAATTGGTGCAATTTAGCTCCCCTATCACCACCACGAATATTAGCTGGAATTTGATCTAGCATCCGATAACGTAGGGAGACCAATGTATGCCGTGCCTGTTGGAAGTGTCTCGCTACTGGCTGATCACTAGTACCTTTATTGATAGCCAACTTGATTGCTGACCTGTGGGCTGCCATACGCTCCTTGAACATAAGTTCTGTTTTACCTATATATGACAGCCCACAGGGGCAAATCAACTGGTATATCACAAATTTGGAGCTGCAAGTAAGAGTTTGGTAAACACGGTATGTGGGCCCAGTATGAGGGTGCTGAAAGGAGTCGCCAGCTATTAGAAATTAGCAGGTGGTACAAGTACATTTTATACAGCCCTTTTTCTTTAAATTTAGAGTAGATGTCTGCTTGTTATGGTCAGTGATATCCGCTCTAACCAAGATATCACAAAGATTTCTTCTTCTAGTATAGCAAGACATCAGTCTCGTTTGGTCAAGTTTCAAATCAGGATCACTACGTACTATTGACCATAACTTTTTGGAAATGGGGTTAATGCCCGGGCTTGCTGGATTAAACTGTCCCACCCATGGCAACCTAGGTTGACCATCAACCCTACTGGAAGTAAGTACAAGGAGTTGAGGCTGTTCAATACTCATGGCCCGTGTGATAGCTTCCTCCACCGCTATATATGTACAGTATTTCCCCTGGCCACAAATTTGTCACCAGCCATCATCACCAGCCTGGAGAAATGTCCAGCTTGTTAATTTCATCAATCCATACAGGTGTAGGTATCTGTGTTGATGCATGGTGCCAGATAATTACATACAACCATCCTACATTATATTCTTCTGGAATATTCAAATAAAACCCGATAAACCCAGTTTTAAGAACGATTTAGTACACATACATACATACAAACGTGTGTGTGTGTGTGTGTGTGTGTGTGTATATATATATATATATATAAATATGCACACATACATATCTATGTATAGGCTACCATACAACCCCCTTTAAACCAGCCAGGACACACATGAATTATATATATATATATATATATATATATATTTCCATGTATGTGTCCGCACTCACATCCAGTAAGTCATCATAGGGGTGCTCCACAAGGTAATGCAGGTGGCTTTACCATTTAATATAGACAATAAAAGTCCAAAAGACTTTACAGAGGGTACTCACTATCCAATAAAGTATAAAGATTTTATTAGGACATCAGCAACAGCAAAATATGTGTCGACGTTTCGACCCTACCAGGTTATTATCAAGACAGCCACATGAGACATCCTCTCAGCATGCAGGTTGTAGGCATGCTCAGAGGATGTCTCAGCATGCCTACAACCTGCTCCAATAATAATAATAATAATAATAATAATAATATGTGCCCCGGTGCCCTTCTGAAGAAATTGCACAGTGGAGGTAGAAAGGTGGAATGGCACTCACGGGTCTTCAAAGATTATGTAAGGGTAGTCAGCGCGACTGTACTGCAAATGTCAAATTTAATTTATTGCTAAATTTCGTCAGGACATAAAAGATTAAAACAGTGGGGCAGATGTATTAACCTGGAGAAGGCATAAGGAAGTGATAAACCAGTGATATGTGCAATGTAATAAAGGCACCAGCCAATCAGATCCTAACTGTTAATTTACATATTGGAGCTGATTGGCTGGTGTCTTTATCACCTTGCACATATCACTGGTTTATTACTTCCTTATGCCTTCTCCAGGTTAATACATCTGCCCCAATGTTCTTACCTTAAATAGAGAAGAAGTAAAAGCCATCACCACGTCTTCTAGCCCACATACCAGCAAATCCGCTTCCTAGTTTTTGGGGTGGCTCAATAGTAGTTACTTCACCCCTTATCTTGCCGCCCTTTTAGGGATCGATTTAATTCACCGACAGTTGAATAGCGCCGGGAATTAGCACCCGGCGCTATTCAATACAGCGCCAAGTGACACTCAATTGTCGGGAATTCTTCTATCACTTCTGTCGGGAATCAGCATCGCGGCGGGGAGTTAAGTCCGAGAATGCCGATCTCCCGACAAATCAACCTGTTACGTCCGGGAGAACGGGCATTCGCCGACTTAACCTGAGCTGAATTGAATAGCGCCGGGAGCTAATTCCCTGCACTATTCAACTGTCGGTGAATTGAATCGACCCCATAGAGGGTTACCTACAGAAAGGGGCAACCAGAGCACTTCCCTCCATGTTTACTAATTAGTCATTATCTACTGCTGTGTGAACAAAGCGACATGCAGTGACATGGAGGGAGAGGGCAACTGTTTATTAGCCAAGAGTCAGCCTTAGTGCAAGAGGTGAGACTATTGCAGATCACAAAGTGTGGGCGTTCCCCAGCTCAATGATAACCAGTGAGAAACCGACAGCGTGAACGGAGCGGTCATTATACCCTGCTTTAACCGTTCCTCTCTGCATGCTTGCTTAATTTCACTAAACTGAGCTGTGTAATCACCGCTTCTTCCTCACCTGCTGCTACCTGACCTGTGACCTGTGTAACTTTCTGCTTGCATAACCGTGAGGTAGAGAAAGGAACTGCATGAGCTATTGCTGTACAATGCTTTCTGACTGACTTTCAGAACTTGCCTGCATGATAAGCTAAAACCTGCAACTGTTGCTACTGCTCTGCCTTCTGCCTATTTTATCACTTCAACAGACTGTTACTAGGCAGCGGATTCTATTTGTGAGGAACTTTAACCGTATTTACACTTTTTATCGTGCCCTATAAGTGCCTGTAGGGGACAGAACATAAACTGGGATATAACAGGGTCACAGGTATAAGGACTTGGTAACAGAGACGTCAAACGCCACCCAGTGGACAATATAGGTTATTATGGTATTTCAATATTGCATTGATGTGATTTGCATGATCTGCCACTTTACCGGAACCGTGTTCTTTACTATCCTCTATTACGGTGTATCTTCTGCTGTTATATATATGCCAGTGTGTGTTGCATCTTGCATTGTTATATTCTTTTCTGTGTGTTACACCCCGCCATTTAACCTAGTTAAACCCACAGCGGTGACCAGTGCTTTCCTTCAAAATAAACATCTAGTCACCGTCCAAATGTGTGATTTTTGGGGGGTTTCTTGGGTATCCTGATCCTTCTGCCTGAAGCCAGTAGATGAGATCTGGAGGAAGCAACATCATCGGGAAAACAGGTACTGCCAACATCAGCACCGACTTCACTACAAACATACCCTGTTATTACATATATATATTTGTAACAAGCGACCTTCCACCAGACAAGACGCTGACACGGTTGTATGAAAGAAATGCAGACCGTTTACTTCCACAGCATAATAAACAGCAAGTTTCAATGGGTACCTTAATTAGGCACCAGTTCACTAACAGCATGTACACAATCTCAGGCTCCCTGTCTCTAACCCACTGGTCCGCCCTCTATCGCCTGGCCACTTGTTGGCATCAGGAGCCCTGAGCCCTTGCCCTAACGAGCTTTATAAAAAAGTGTCACAGGTGTGCCTGATTGCTGGGAGCGCTTGCTCCAATACCTGGACCGGACTTACATGGATGGGATCTCATGCATGAAATTGCAGGGTATTTCTGTTTATCAACAGCAATACAATACTATAATTTCTAACTACCACACAATCTTTGACACAACATTAAAGAGACAACCTGCTGTGTCCCAACACCTCCCTGGGCTTCCTGTTGGTGCAGCCCTAAACCCAGGTCACCATATCCCGGGGCACCCAAACTGTTGTGCCCTGTCCTGCAAACACCCGGGGTGGCATCCGGACTGGACTGCTACAATATATATATATATATATATATATATATAGTGTGTGTGTGTGTGTGTGTGTGTTTTTATATATATATATATATATAGATATAAGTATATAAAAGAACATTGTGTGTGTATTTAAATATATGTATATGAACACATAGACACACACACACACACACACACACTATATATATATATATAATTGTATGTTTTCATTCTTGCGGCCCACACACTCTTAGACCATGATTATTTGGCCCAGTTGGGATTTTGAGTTTGACTTGTCTGGTGTAGTGTGTACCGAGCATTAGAATGCTGTCTTTGAGCCTCAATTCTGTTTATTGGCAGCAGATGGCGCTACTCTGTCTTCTAAATTACCTTAAAAGTCAAAGTGAAACATATCTAAATAGGGAAGTAGTTATGTGACCTGCGCAAGGGGCTTGTTGTGCTCGCTCCCGCCGGTCACATTACCTCCCCCTAAATCCCGCACCCTCACAATCCCGACGGTCGACCAACAGGGACTATTCCCACGCAATACGCACCCATCTAGATTGGAGTTGTATTTACACAAACAACATTTGCACCAATGAGTAACACTTTATCTAAGGACATAGTGGTATGTATTTTATAAAAACAAAACTTTCTACAAATACTCTAGTTAGGAAAAAATGTTCCCCCAATATAAATTTCTCACTGTAACAATTCTCCTAGTCTAATGGGCCCTACAGACTCGGCGACCTACCGCCGAGCTGCCCGAAGGCCGATACGGCAGACGGGCAACCCGGCGGCAGGGGGGAGTGAAGTTTCTTCACTTCCCCCATCACCCGGCTCCATAGTAGTGCAAGCTAGTATATGGACGAGATTGTCCATATTGGCTTGCATGCATAAGCGACCTGGCACCAACGATGAACAAACACGGGGCCGCGCATCATTCATCATTGGTGCCTACACACTGAACGATATGAACGAGTTTTTGTTCATTAATGAACGAGAACGTTCATATCGTTCACTGAAATCTTTCAGTGTGTAGGACCCAGGGGTTAAAGTGAGCCGAAACGGGGCGGAACTGCGTTCCGTCAATTCCACTTGGAGATGGAACGCAGTTCCGCCTCCTCCGGCTCACCTAACCCGATGTGTCTCCGGCGCTGCACAGGGAGATGCCTGGCGCCCGCTGAGATTGTGTTACCAGTGGGCACCCGTCTCCCTCTCTACACCGAAAGCCGGAGGCAGGAGCTCAGTACTGAGCTCCGGCTTCCGGCACTGTTACTGTGCGGCGTGCGCTATGGGAGAGACGTCAGTCATGACGTCTCTCTTATAGTGCTGAGGAGCAGACGCCAAGAGAGGAGGACTGCAGCGGTCTGGAAGCGGGAGCGGGGCTCGGTGAGTATGGTGTGCTTTTTGTTTTCTTCCTTAGTGCAGCGGCGCATCTAATGGGGGAGGCATTACTACTGAGGGGGCATCTACTGGGGGCAAACTATGGGGGGACATTACTACTGGGGGGGCATCTACAATGGGCATTACTACTGGAGGTAAACTACTAGGGGGTATTACTACTGGGGGCCTTACTACTGGGGGGTCATCTATTGGGGGCATTACTACTGGGAGCAAACTACTGGGGGACATTATTACTGGGGGCCAACTACAAGGGGGCAAACTACAAAGGGGCTTACTACTGGGGGCAAACTACAGAAGGGCATTACTACTGGCGGTGTAACTACAGGGGCATTACTACTTGGGGGCTAAACTACAGGGGGCATTACTACTGGGGGCTAAACTACAAGGGGGGCATAACTACAGGTGCTAAACTACTGGAGGCATAACTACAGGGGCTAAACTACAAGGGGGCAAACTACAGGGGCTAAACTACAAGGGGGCATTACTACTGGTGGCTAAACTACAAGCAGGCAAACTACTGGGGGCATTACCACTGGGAGGCTAAACTAAAGGGGGGGGGGTAAACTACTGGGGTCATAACTGCAGGGGCATAACTACTAGGGCTAAACTACAGGGGGCATTACTACATGCAACATTACTACTGAGGGAAATACTACACAGGGGCATTACCATTAAGGGCATTACTACTGGGGGCCCGACTAATGAGGGAATTATAAAGGGGGCGCTTCATAAGGGGCATCACTCCTGGGGACATAAGGGGCACTACTATTGCGGGCATTGCATAAGGGGCACCATTACTATGGGCTCTATATAAAGGGCACTACCACTGTGGGCACTACGAGTACAGTGGACAGTGCATAATGAGCACTACTACTGTGGGCATTGTATAAGGGGCGTTACTGTGGTGGGCATTATGTGTATTACGGGGTGCTACTATTGTGGGCATTATTACTATTGTGTAATCACGCCCCTTTCTTTTGGAGACCACGCCTTTTCTTCTTCTTTTTTAAATTACCTTTATTACTTGGCCGCCGTGGGGAGGGGGGGTGAGTTCCACCACCTCTCTAGGACCACTTTAAGCACTGGTAGGACCCATAAGGTTCTGCTTTAGAGGTGTACACAGATGTGGGCGTGGCCGCTTCATTTGCCGCAGTCACCTCTGTGTACTTAAACTAATGCTGTGCCCAACTGTCATACAAGTGAACCGCCCACATGTGGGTGCCCAAATGGGTCTTTTCATGCCCATTACTTTAGTCGGGTTTATGTACTTTGCGCGCCTAAACCCTAATGTAATGAACGTGATAAGTGGGGGCATTTGAATATTGCCCTGTGATCTCCCATCACTTTACACAGATTGGGGGGGGGGGGGGGTGCAATAACATTTGAATTCCCCCCATTGTCTCTGTCATTGACTATTGTTTTAAATTATTAGTAAAATTAAGGGTAATGTGCACCCAAATGTAATGGCCCCCATACATCACTGGCTGCGGTGCACCGACTGACCAATCTGCTGTCTGGATCTACCGATCAGCTGGCAGTGATCCATAGGGGATATAGGGAAATTAAACATGTTAAAAACGCCACATTCCCCCATCCCGACCATAAACGGCTGGGATCAAAATGTTTGAACATATTTAATTTCTGCAGCGGGGTACACTGGTATTCCACAGGGAATAACATTGGGGTGTAGAGTTGGATCTTGATCCGAGGCACCAACAGGCTAAAGATTTGACTGTTCCCAGGATGCACTGCACCGCCTCCTCTATATCCCCACCTCTAGGCACTGGAGCTCAGTTTGTAAGTTGGTGCCTGCAGTGCAGGCAGCTAACAGCTTTTCTGAGAAGAAAGAAGACCAAGAGCCGCAGCACAGGCACTAGCTGCTATATGTCATGCTGACATATCGTGCTGCGGCTCCCTCACCACCCACAGCGGCGCTGTATACTCCCGCGCCCTGGTTGCCGGGTACTTACAGCGGAGGCGCTCCGGTTTCATCAGGCACACACATACCGCCACTGCTCTCCTGGATTGCGTGGCCGTACATCTATGGAGGAAGTAAGAGGGTCCCCCAGGCAAGACTCTCCAAAATCGCGATCGGGATGCGGTCTCCAGAGATGGACCGCGCCGCTGGCATGGACACTGTGGCCGTGCAGGGACCCCACTATATCCACCAGAGCAAGGAGCACAGGTCAGATTTGCTAAAATCCGTTTCACATAGGCTCCATAGTACCTGGTGGTGAAGTCCAGCAGAGGGGATAAGGCGCTGACCTGTAGCCCCTCCCCCAGCCGCCATCTACGGCAGATGTTGCCGCTCTGGAGCTGAATCTCTCTCTCCCTGTCAGCGTTTGGGTGCCATTACACAGAGCTGCACTGATTCTGGGACTGCTGGGCACAGTCTCCTCTGTAAAGCCGCCTGCCTCATCAGCGCTGTGCTTTTGCAGGACACTTAAGTATTCTACATGTCGTTTAGACAGTGCTAGTTAAGAACAAGTGCATAAATATATGAATATTTAGTACAAGTATTCTGTGATATACATCGTGTTTACTGTGCATTGTTATATCTGTATACATACATAGCTCTATGTAGTATTACCAGTACAGTCTTATTGTTGTATGTAATAATTTCTGCATTGTACATTTGACTGTGTGTGCCAATAGCTGCTGTGTGGTTTCCATTCAGTGTATCTCACACATATTGCTGTCTCTATATTCTGTACCCTGAGGGGGGCTAAGTGCGTCAGGGTCATATATATATATATATATATATATATAAAATGTTTCACAGGATATACTATTTGGTATTTTTCTCTGTGTATTTTCAGTCACCCTGTACTGCTTAAATCCTCTGTTTGTGTTCTGCGTTTGCAATCACCTTACACAGGGGTTTTTTGTTCGGTACTGTGTTTGTCTTGCTATATTGTACTACTACGCCCTAAGGCTACGTTTCCAGGTATTGTCTGCTACACAGGGCGGGAATTCCATGGACGCTCCTGCCTCATGCAGTGCTGACACCACGGTTTTACCTGAGGAAAATATTTCAGCTGAGGGTCCAGGTACTGGGTGTACTGCACCCCCTAGTCAGCCTACAGCACCAGTGGCACACCAAACCCCACCTTGGGCTGCTTTCTCTAATATGCTGACTACGCTGGTAACAAGACTTAGGCCCCCTGTGGGACCTCCTGTGCCATTACAGCTGCATATAGTCACTGTAGTTAATCCGCCATGGGCGGATACTCTGTCAACTCTGTTATAGCAATTAAATCAGTCCTTGGTTAAACAAACACCTAACCCTTGCCCTCCTAGGACCAAAGGGTCATCTAAGCGGGCAATTTCTTCCTCACAATCCACTCATGGTTCGGATACTTCATCCGATGAAGATGGGGAATATACTGATCCATCAGACACAGGTTTATGTACCTGACCTAGTGGAGACTATCACACTGATTCTTCAGATTGATGACCCTCCAGATACGTCTAAGAAACCTGATAAGGTCAAACGTCAGAAGGTTACTAAATTCGTTTTACCACATTCTGAACATTTAGTTGACATACATCAGGAATCCGGGGAGTCTCCAGGAAAGAAATCCTCCCTGTCTAAATAGATGCTAGCTCAGTATCCCCTCCCTGCAGAGTTAAGTCAAAATTGAGAAACACCACCTCCGGTGCTCACTTGTCGCACATCTTGTGGTGTCCTCTACCTGTCACTAACGTCACCTCTCTGAACCGACGGATAAGCGTGTGGAAGGTTGTTTGAAGCCTATTTACACTCTTGCAGGTGTTGTACATAGACCTACTATAGCGGTTTCTTGGGCTGCAAAAGCCATTGAAGCCTGGGTTCAAGAAGTTGAGGCGGGGCTACATCTGTATTTTTCTGATAACCAGTGTCTTTCATATATTACCATAGCCTCTCATTACATTCAGGAGGCGGCTTCTGATGCCGGCGTGCAGGCGGCCAAAGCGTCTACTACGTCCATTCTGGCTCGCCGGATTCTGTGGTTGCGGTCCTGATCTGTGGATCTGGACTCCAAAAAGACCTTGAAGGTGATCCCTTTTAAGGGAGACATCCTTTTTGGGGAAGATCTGAACAAGATTGTTGCTGACTTAGCGTCTGCTAAAAACTGCATGTCTGCAGAGTACTAATCCTTCGGCTCCGAAGGCTAAGCGTACCACCTTTCGTTCCTTTTGACCTCCAAGTAAAGCAAAGGGTCAGGCGTACCCAAAACAGGCTCGCACTTCCAAAACCTCTAAGCCCAAACCTAAACGTTCCTGGGCTGCCCGTCAGCCTGCTTCCAAACCAGACAAGCCTGCTGCATGACGGGGCGGGCCTTCCCCTAGGGGACCCCAGTTCGCCCAGGTATGGTTACAGACCACTTTAGATGCTTGGGGGAGGGAAGTCGTCGCTCATGGATACGCCATCTCTTTCAAGAAACGTCCCCCGCGCTAGTTTTGCTCGACAAATATCCCTTCGGATCCATTGAAAGCAAAAACTCTACATTTGGTGGTACAGTCCCTCCTGGACACAGGAGTGATAGTGTCGGTGCCTCTGGCTGAGAGAGGCAGGGGGTACTATTCAACATTGTTCCTAGTTCCGAAACAGAATGGATCCTCCCCGCCCTTTCTCAACCTCAAGTTTTTGAACAAATTTGTGAAGGTATCCAAATTCCTTCTGGAAACTCTTCACTCTATTGTTCTGGCCTTGGAACCCAAGGACTATATGGTATCCCTGGACATACAGGATGCTTGCCTACATATACCTATTGCCATGTCGCATCAGCAATATCTACGGTTTGCTATTGGCAACCTACATTATCATTTCCAGGACTTGCTTTTTGGACTGACCACTGTTCCGCGATTCTTCACCAAGGTCATGACGGCCCTTCTCCACTGTCAAGGTATCAGGATCCTGCCATATCTGGACGACTTGTTGATCCTGGCGAACTCCCCAGAGGTTCTCCTCCGTCATCGGGAACTAACGGTCCAATTCCTGCAAGCCCACGGATGGCTCATCAACTGGAAGAAATCCTCACTGGTCCCTGCTCAGAGCATGGTGCACCTGGGGGCATTACTGGACACACACAACGAACGGTTGTTCTTGTCTCCGGAGAAGGTCCTGAAACTTCAGGACAAGATAAGATGCTCCCTATCTCACCCTCGTGTGCCGATATACTCGGCGATGCAAGTACTAGGCCTCATGGTGTCGGCTTTCTACATGGTAGAGTACACTCAATTTCATTCTCGCCCTCTGCAGTGGTTAATCCTTTCCAAGTAGGACGGCCTGCCTCACCGGATCAGGACTCACATGATTTCCTTGTCTCCGGAGGTCCGTCTGTCACTCAGCTGGTGGCTGTAGGGCCAACGATTGAGCAGGGGTCGTCCATTCTGGATCTCCAATTGGGTCTTCCTAACTACGGATGCCAGTCTGCGGGGTTGGAGCAACACTCTCTTCATGGCAGGAGGACCAGGGAGGAATCTCTCCTTCCGATAAACATTCTGGAGTTTCGGGCAGTGTTCAATGCTCTGAAACTGGCCCTGCCTCTGGTACAGAACAGGCCTGTTCAAGTACAGTCGGACAACGCCACCATGGTGGCATACATAAATCAAGGCGGCACTCAAAGCCGCATGGCAATGATGGAAGTGTCAAAGATTCTCCTATGGGCGGAACGCCATCTGCCAGCCATATCGGCAGTGTTCATTCCGGGGGTCCTCAACTGGGAAGTGGACACCAGGGGTCTTGTGCCCGCTACAGTGCGCCCCCTCCCATGAGGAACTGCTTTAGGACATCCCTGATGTTATTCCCTGTGGAATACAAGTGTACCCCGCTGCAGAAAAGGAGATTTATGGTAAGACTTACCATTGTTAAATCTCTTTCTGCGAGGTACACTGGATTCCACAGGGCACCCACCCTGACGCACTTAGCTTCTTTGAGTTTGTATGGCATTAGCCGCTGGTACCTTCTCCTGTCGTCAGAATGTGGTTATCTGTGGCTACTAACAACTGTCGTCTCTTTTACCTGCTACTGCATTGGACTGGTTAACGAAACTGAGCTCCAGTGCCTGGAGGCGGGGATATAGAGGCGGTGCAGTGCATCCTGGGAACAGTCAAAGCTTTAGCCTGTTGGTACCTCGGATCAAGATCCAACTCTACACCCTGATGTTATTCCCTGTGGAATCCAGTGTACCTCGCAGAAAAAGATTTAACAATGGTAAGTCTTATCATAAATCTCCTTATTCCATTTCATCCAACACGGCCATCAGGGTTTGGGGAATTGCCTCAATACATCTCAGATGTATGAGGGCCATTAAGGTCGGGAGACATTTACCATATAGCACCCATACATTAGAGACGTATAGTGTCGATATTTGCCGATCCCCAGACAACCGGGTTGGAGAATTAGGAATATTAAAATTTAAAAACCCAGATTCTCCAATCCCAACTGCTGCAAATCGGGGATTTTTAATTTCCCCATTTTCCTGCCGAAACGATGATCATCGCTGGCCGCAGATTCGGGAAACGAGCCCGCAGATGTATACAGGCCATAACATGCTTATATTGTACTGTCTGCATTTTGCATTGGAAATAAGAACATTAAAAAATAGCGCAGCATCTGCATTTACTAGGTGACATCGCATCCTGTAAAAGAATTGGGTCGTTTCTGAGGACATCACATTTCCAGAGATCAGACTGTCATGGAAAAGCGCTTCCACCGTCACCAGGCAGCTGCCAGAAAGCTGTTGCTCATATATACATCATGGCTTCTCTAGCAGAGCCGTGATGAGGGGGCTATATTGGCATCCATCCCTATAGTACCAGGCTCATGGCTACCAAACACTCAGCAGCCGGCGGGGAAGACCCGGGAGAGGGGAACATGGACGCCGCGATGCTGCAGCTGCTGGAACAGTTCAGTAACACAATAGTTCCCTGGAAGCCGGAATGTGGCGTCAGAGGGAGGAGCCTCCCACTCCAGCCCTGAGAGACGTCACCTCCGGGAGCAGAGCAGCGGCAGCCACGGAGAGAGAGCCGAGAGAGTCCCCGGGAACTGGCTGGACGCACTGACACCGGCTCTGATCCGCGGGCTGAGCAGCTTGGAGTCCCGGGAGCAACTGGTGAGTGAGGGGCGCCCGGATGTCCCGGCGGGGTATGGCGGGGGAGGGGGCTGTATACACACGCACAGGTATGTGACTCAGGAACAGGAAGCTGCTGCCTCCTATACAGTTGCTGTATTGTCTGTACAGAGTGTAGGGCTCAGCTACCCGGTGTGTGTACACAGAGCTGATTGCTGGGCTCAACTACCCGGTGTGTGTACACAGAGCTGATTGCGGGGCACAGCTATCCGGTGTGTGTACACAGAGCTGATTGCTGGGCTCAGCTACCCGGTGTGTGTACACAGAGCTGATTGCTGGGCTCAGCTACCCGGTGTGTGTACACAGAGCTGATTGCTGGGCTCAGCTACCCGGTGTGTGTACACAGAGCTGATTGCTGGGCTCAGCTACCCGGTGTGTGTACACAGAGCTGATTGCTGGGCTCAGCTACCCGGTGTGTGTACACAGAGCTGATTGCTGGGCTCAGCTACCCGGTGTGTGTACACAGAGCTGATTGCTGGGCTCAGCTACCCGGTGTGTGTACACAGAGCTGATTGCTGGGCTCAGCTACCCGGTGTGTGTACACAGAGCTGATTGCTGGGCTCAGCTACCCGGTGTGTGTACACAGAGCTGATTGCTGGGCTCAGCTACCCGGTGTGTGTACACAGAGCTGATTGCTGGGCTCAGCTACCCGGTGTGTGTACACAGAGCTGATTGCTGGGCTCAGCTACCCGGTGTGTGTACACAGAGCTGATTGCTGGGCTCAGCTACCCGGTGTGTGTACACAGAGCTGATTGCTGGGCTCAGCTACCCGGTGTGTGTACACAGAGCTGATTGCTGGGCTCAGCTACCCGGTGTGTGTACACAGAGCTGATTGCTGGGCTCAGCTACCCGGTGTGTGTACACAGAGCTGATTGCTGGGCTCAGCTACCCGGTGTGTGTACACAGAGCTGATTGCTGGGCTCAGCTACCCGGTGTGTGTACACAGAGCTGATTGCTGGGCTCAGCTACCCGGTGTGTGTACACAGAGCTGATTGCTGGGCTCAGCTACCCGGTGTGTGTACACAGAGCTGATTGCTGGGCTCAGCTACCCGGTGTGTGTACACAGAGCTGATTGCTGGGCTCAGCTACCCGGTGTGTGTACACAGAGCTGATTGCTGGGCACAGCTACCCGGTGTGTGTACACAGAGCTGATTGCTGGGCACAGCTACCCGGTGTGTGTACACAGAGCTGATTGCTGGGCACAGCTACCCGGTGTGTGTACACAGAGCTGATTGCTGGGCACAGCTACCCGGTGTGTGTACACAGAGCTGATTGCTGGGCACAGCTACCCGGTGTGTGTACACAGAGCTGATTGCTGGGCACAGCTACCCGGTGTGTGTACACAGAGCTGATTGCTGGGCTCAGCTACCCGGTGTGTGTACACAGAGCTGATTGCTGGGCACAGCTACACGGTGTGTGTACACAGAGCTGATTGCTGCACACAGCTGAGCCCTAGGCAGTACATGGCTGTGCTCACATGTATCGGTACACAACATTCCTGTGTGCTCACAGTGCTGGATGCAGTAATACAGCGCTCTGGGCCTGATTCGGCGATGTACACAGTAGAGCGCTGTTTCACCGCTGCTCATGCTCCTAAGTGGTGCTGCGCATGTACGGCGATGATGGCCGCAGAAAGGATATATCTGCAAAGTGATTGACGGTCAGGGACTGAATATTGGCGCTAACAGGGGAGCTGCGACTGGCACACACGCATGTCATGATTATTTCAGGGGCATACCATACGTAGTTACAGTGACGCCAGCATCCCCAGCAATATGGTGCTAGATGTTTGACCAATGTGCGTCTGATGGTTGCATCTCTGTACGTAGTTAGGGGTTCAGCGACACCTCCTTATGAAGTAATGCCATTACTACCTGGAACCTTAAGGAGGTACAGCTCTATAGGGGGAGCTTTTGCAGCAGCGCGGCGTCCATGTTCCCCTCTCCCGGGTCTACCCCGCCGGCTGGGTACAGCTCTATAGGGGGAGTTTTTGTTATATAGGAAAACCCCTATGTGTTCTTATTTGTGCCTTCCTCAGAAGGTCATATGTGGTACGCATGTATTTGGCATTTTTATACTTTTTAATCAATAAATAGTTGATGGTATGCACTATGGTTTGTCCACTATTTGTTTTGCATAACTTCACCCAAAAGCGGTTGATATCAACAAAAGTGGAACAGGAACCGTGTGGATGCCTAATTTGAACTGAAGGAACCAGGGAGCAGATATATTAAGCCTGGAGAAGTGATAAAGCAGTGATATGTACAAGGTGATAACGCACCAGCCAATCGGCTTCAACATGTAAATTAACAATTAGGAGCTGATTGGCTGGTGCATTATCACCTTCCATTTATCACTGCTTTATCACTTCTTTAGGCTTAATACATCTGCCCCCAGATTATCTCTTTTGTGAAAGGAGAGACTGTAAATACTGAACATTTGGATTGGAGACTGAACAGGTTTTCCTATTCTGAACTACATTAACTGACTATAATTAAGACTTATAGGGGCAGATGCATTAACCTGGAAAAGGCATAAGGAAGTGATAAACCAGTGATATGTGCAAAGTGATAAAGGCAACAGCCAATCAGATCCTAACTGTTAATTTACATATTGGAGCTGATTGGCTGGTACGTTTATCACCTTGCACATATCACTGGTTTATCACTTCCTTATGCTGTCTCCAGGTTAATACATCTGCCCCATAATTTGAAACACCTTTTGAAAAGTGCGCAGGAATCTTTTTCCTTGTTCTGCTGATACGCAGTGCAGCTGCTGGGTGACATGGAAAACGTGAACCGTGTGGGGTCCTGAGGACCGAGTTTGAGAACAACTGTTTTAGATATTTGCAGGTAACATAGAGAAAAGTGATATTTCTCTATGTCCTCTACTTTCATACATGCCGAGGTTACTTGTGTCAAATAGTGCTGGTTATAGCACATTTACCACCTCTTACATCTCCCCCACAGTGCTCTATGTGCTTGCAGTGTTCTAGGTCGTATACAACTACTCTTTGCTCCCAAGGGCTCTGTGCTGCTCACAGTGCTCCTGCAGTACACGACTGTGCCCACAGTGTTCTAGGCAGTACACGACTGTGCCCACAGTGTTCTAGGCAGTACACGACTGTGCCCACAGTGTTCTAGGCAGTACACAACTGCTTTATGTGCCCAGTGTTCTAGAGCAGTTGTGTACTGCCTAGGAAGCACACATCTGCTCTAGGCAGTACAAAGATGTGGCCACGGTGTTTAAGCCATACACAGCTGTGCTGTTTGTGCTCACAGAACCAAACCTGGTCCTCAGGACCCCACACAGTTCACCTGTTTCCAGATCACCTAGCAAGTACACAGGTGTACTCATAACTCACTGAAACATTTTCAAAGATTCATAGGTGGAGCTAATTATTTTACTTTCAATTCTGAGAGGAGACCTGGAAAACGTGCACTGTTTGGGGTCCCGAGGACTGGGTTTGAGAACCTGTGATCTAGGCACATTGGGGGTAATTCAGATGTGGTCGAAGTAGCTTTGTCCGTCACAAAGTACTGATTATCTGTACTTTGCGCGTGTGCAGGACAGCTCCTGCAATGACAGATGCAGGACGGCATCAAACTATTAGTGAATTTATATAAAGGCAGTCTGTATGGGATTTCTCCAGCAGCGGCTTTGGATTCTGTTAAGAATGGCGCCACCATAGCCAGTAATGGCGGTTATCAGAAGATTGATTGTATCCAGTCCCTGTGCCTTACAGAGTATAGGTTCCTATCTGTGGGGGTGATTCAGACCTGATTGTAGCAGCACATTTGTTAGCAGTTGGGCAACAAAACCATGTGCACTGCAAGGGGGGGGGGGGGGGGGGGGTAGATGTAACATGTGCAGAGAGAGTTAGATTTGGGTGGAGTGTGTTCAATCTGAAATCTAAATTGCAGTGTAAAATTAAAGCAGCCAGTGTTTACTCTGCACAGAAACAGAATAATACCCCTTTCACACCGCAAACCCGGGTCCGACCCGGTATTTTGAACCCGGGTCGGACACTTTCACAGTACACTTTCAACCCGGGTTGTTGCAGGGTTGGCTCCTTTTAACTCAACCCGGGTCAGCAATTAAAACACCATGGATGTCATTTTAAATGGACTCTTTTTGGCTCAGAAAGATGAGGTGTCAGAGGGGACAAAAGGTGAGGGTGGGGACAACTCACAGCATTGCAGGAATTATGGCTGACAGAGCTATGTTTTTATATATAATTGCATCTTTAACTGTTCCAGTAGCATACCTCCCAACTGTCCCGATTTTCGTGGGACAGTCCCTTTTTTGGGGACTGTCCCACCCGTTGCACGCGGTGGGGCGGGGGGGGGGGCGGGCAGTTGGGAGGTTAGTGTCGCTGCTGCCCTGCTTAGCAGAACAGCGGTGAATCGATGCTGTGCGCATGCGCACAGCGTCTATTCACAGGTGACAGAGGGAGAGGGGGCATGTCAGCATCTCAGAGAGCGCTGGGCATGCCCCCTTAGTAACGGTACAAGGGGGGCGTGACTCGTGATTGCGGCTCTGCCACGAGACCATGCACCTTTCAGATAGGCCACGCCCCCTTTTTGGGTGCACCCCAAGGTCTTGTTTGTACTTTTAATAAGTTGGGAGGTATGCAGTAAGCTGCCTAGCAAACTCTACCTCACCCCTAATTCTTAATAGCTCTAATTGTTCAAGCTCTCTGTTCTCTCCTGTGCAGCAGGGCTCAGGCTGCTGACATCATCAAGGCACACAAAGAACAGCCAATCAGCACTTTTACATGTATGCAGGGATGAATAACCCGGGTTGGACACTTTAGAGTGCACATTGACCCGGGTCCAACCCGTGTTTTACACTGCTTTTATACCTGGTTGAAATGCAGGGTTACTCCACCCGGGATATCCAAAAGTGGTGCTTTTAGACTGCACGTTGAGCTGGCTCGACCTGGCAATATCCCGGGTTATATTTGCGGTGTGAAAGGGGTGTTACCCACCCAAATCTAACTCTCTCTCTGCAAATGTTATCTCTACCACACCTGCAGTGCACATGGGTTGGCCCATGCACTGCAGGTGTGGTAGAGATAACAAATTTGCTGCTACAGTCAGGTCTGAATTACCCCATGTGTCTTCAGGAAGGATAACTTCCTACGTGGTATCCTGTTTGTCACAAATATATCTCTGTCTTTCTCGAATATACCCTAGCACTTAATCCTAATACCCTGGCTGTAACCCTTAATCCTAGCACTAATAACTTTACAATCGCCATTAAGCTGCTTGAGTCCTGTTGGAGAAAGTGTGCTATATAAATAAAATGATTATTCTTAGTCCTAAACACAAACACTAATACCCTAACACTAATACCCTTAATCTTACACACTAACACTAATAACCAAAAACCTCACAATTAATCCTATTACCCTAACACCCAACCCTTACTCTTAAACTGAACCATGACCCTAATACTCAAACACTAATGCCCTAACCAAACCCATAATCCAGGGGCAGATGTATGAAACCTGGAGAAGTGATAAAGTAGTGATAAGTGGAAGGTGGTAACGCATCAGCCAATCAGCTCCTAACTGTTATTTTTCAAACCCGTAATGATTGGCTGGTGCGTTATCACCTCCCACTTATCACTGCTTTATCACTTTTCCAGGCTTAATACATCTGCCCACCAGTCCCCTAATCCAACTCTAACACATAACCCTAATAACCTCACACTAAAAGGGGAGACTAGGTGGGCCAAATGGTTTTATCTGCCATCAGTTTGTATGTTTCTATGTAACTCTAATGCTAATACCTTAACCCTAAAGGGCAGACTGGATGGGCCATTTACTTCTTATCTGCCATCAAATTCTATGTTTCTTTGTAAATCATTATAGGAGCTTAGGATCGAAAAGCTGAACGTTTTGTCACTTGGCCACTATTACACACTGGGGTTCTTTTATGTCTTGTACTGGACGTGTTTGCGAATGAGCCGTATGGTTACATTTCATGTTTTTTTTTTTTTTTTTTTTACAAATTTCACATATACTTAATGGGGCCATCCAGGAGCTTTGATGTATTGCACCAGCCATAGGACGTGTAGGTATCACTGGAAGGCGAAGTTCTTTTCTCTAACCACTCTAGTGACTGACCTATACATTCACATAGCACTCTGGTGCTACAGCATCCTGCTTTATAACACAAAACAGTGAAGCATGAGCTGCAATACCGCTGAGTAAAAGATTTTTTGTTTTTTTTACAGGCTATCCAGATAAATCGCCTGTTAAAAAAAAAAAAAAACCTTTCTCCTGAAAACACACAGGTTCACTGAACCTCTGTGTTTTCGTGTGAAACAGCCTCGTTTTCTGACGTCAACAGGGCTGTTTCCGGGGATTCTGCTTCGCCTTCCAGAGGCAGGTGAAACAAAATCCCCGATAAGCCGCGGCATGCGCCGGCTTATCGGGGCTAATTAGATAGCCCCCGGTGGGACAATTAGCCCCGGTAAATTACTGGAGCTAATTGGATATCCCTCTAAGTCCTGCATGATGTACCGATTGTTTACTCTACACATAGGGGCTTAACTATAGCGCAAGTTACATGTTCCCCCCCCCCCCGCATATTACTTTTCTAGTCATATGAAGAGTTGGTTGCGTCTTGCACTTGATTTAGAGAAGCACAATGGGGGACTGAAGGGCCGTGCAAATATGGGGCAAGTGCAGTAAGGGTGTGTAAATGTAACTAAACTGGATCAGAATGCAGACACACATTTGCCTTTCATGAGGTGTATATCTTACAGGTGCTTTACTTCTTGTGCAAACTCCGCACTGATGACAACTGGTAGCTGCTGCTGATTGTTTGAGTGAACTGAACCCGCCACAGATATAGTGTGGCGGCTGCAGTCTATTCACAGTATTTAATACCGTTTTCGTTCTAGCACCCCGCTCCTGTCACAATCCATGCAGTTCCTCTTTCCTGCCTGGGGTGTCGCTCCCTGCTCTGGTGCTTCTAGCACACTCTGGTATGTTTATCAGCACTGAGATACTTACCAGAATGTGCTAGAAGCACCAGAGTAGAGACTGACACCCTAGGCAGAAAGGATGGGTGGTAGAATGATCACTGTGATAGTAGCATTAGGTCTGTGACAGGAAAGAAGACTGCCATGTGATTTTTAAAGACAACTGGTGTTTATTTATTTAAACTTTTTTATTTTGTAACTGCATCAGTATCTAATACAGTGGGCTGGATTCAAATGTTACCCCCCCTCCCGGCCGCAATTGCGCCCGCCGGCGGTGTTCTAATGTTACTGCCGACGGTCGCGACAAGTTAATTTCAGCTCGCTAACGCCAGAGGTAGTAAAGAGACCCGTTTGGGCACCCAAACCGGTCTTTTCACGATTGCGACCATTAGTTTAGTCGGGTTTAGGTGCATTGCGCGCCTAAACCCGACTGTACTGGTCGTGATAGGGGCGATAACGGGGGCCATTTGAATAATGCCCCTCTATCTCCAGTCACTTTAGACAGGAGATAGTGGGCGCGTTAAGATTTGAATTCCCCCCTGTAAATGTAACGTAGGCATTTACTACAAACATTGCTTAGTCACATCTCTTAGTCTTAGCCAAGCACTTATATCAGTGGTTTCCAAACTTTTTTGAATCACGGCGCCCTAGAATATCAGAATTTTTTTCACGGCACCCCTAGGCCAAAAATTTCTTATTGAGAAATTTATAAAGAAATATTACATTAAGTAGATCGCGTTTATATGTCATCCTTAGGGTCAGTTGTGTGGTGAGGGACAAGATTTGCTTCTGTTTGGCCACATATTTTATGACTGGCAGCCACCAGCACTGGTTTTGCCTATTATATTGACCATGAATAATTTGCATTGGTCCTGGACCACCAACCCAGGGCACCCCTGCAAGTGTCTCGAGGCACCCCAGGGAGCCACGGCACACCGTTTGGGAACCTCTGACTTATATGCTTCTTTTTAAGCTGGTGTAAACCTGGCACATATACTACTGTTTTCTCCTGATGCATACTTGGTGGATATACTGCCCCCACAGAGCTGAATGCATTTTTTTTGAGCGTGTGCTGCTTGTCACACTGTGCTAAAAGCACTTTTTATGGTGCATTGAACGCCTGCATCTTGTATGTAAAATCTGACTCTGTACGTGAGCCCCACAGTGTTGTTCACGTGGGATGTAGTCACGATCCCGGCCGGCAGGAGGCCGAGGCCTATTCCCACTCCTAGGTGTCCACAACACCCATAGAGTTAGGAGTAGAACCTGTGGTAACCACAGCGAGCCACAGGGCCTACAGTGTGGCGAGCCAGCGAGGGGCTATATCGCGCCTGCACCCCTGCCGGCATTCTGGTGGCTGGTATCCCAGCGTCAACATGCTGACCGCCGGTATCCCGAACCCAACCCGTTCACATATAGGGCCTATTTATCAAGCTTTTGTTCCATAAAATTATATAGGAACTGCAGTATCCTACAGAATACTCATTAGCACTACATATCGCAGTTCCCGTTATTATCAGTTGGGACTACAATCTGACCTCTATGTACTAAACCATGAACAACGAAGCTGTTCAGAGTTTGGCCACTTTCGTTAGCACCATCTTTAGGTGGTGTAAATTGCTTTAAGCCTATGGAGGCAAAGTAGCAAGAGAGAGTTCCTTCAGTTCCCTTCCCACAGCCTCTGTCTGGCACTGGCCTCGATTCCAGAAACTGACACACTGCGCATGTGTAGCGTCCGATTCCCCCAGAGTGAAAACCTCCTGGAGAATGCCGGGGAAGTGTCTCACAGGGACAGTGGTTATCCCTACCGCTGTCCCTGCAGGTTTTCCTATGTACATAGCAGGGCTATCTTCATTAAATATGAAAATATCCGCACTGAAACATAATGTTAGTAATTGCAGCCGTTGCGAGATAATTGATACATATGCCCCATAGGGTAATTTACTAAACTGTGTAAAATGTTGCACTCTCCTCACAAATACTATTCTTTTGATCTTTTCTTGATGTTGCGCTTCTATAATTGCATGGGTAAATTCATGTCTTAATGCAAATCAAATGACCATATAGTAAAACCATTGAAATGTGCGAACTGAACACACAGTAGCACATGTTCCCTAAAGTTATGTCTTATATAGCAGTTCATGACACAGACCATTTTCAGTTGTACAATGCGTCATTTTTATTGGGAATAACTTACATTTACTATAGTAAAGTGTTTCTTTACTTGGAACTTTAGTTTGGTGACATATATGGGAATACATTATGGCGTTTGTTTATTTATTTTTAAGTCCGCTAAGGAAAAATACTCTATTTCCAACATTTCTAAACCAATATTTTTTTTTCATTTAAATAATATAATTTACTACTGTGCATATGTAGGCAATTTGAAATGTAAAATTAGTATTTAATTAGATTGTTTTCTTATTATTACGGGTTTTTTTTCAACCTGAATGAGACTATTCAATAGGGTGTGGATCATAGCATAGACCGTCACTAGGTCGACCACTATTGGTCGACAGTCACTAGGTCGACACCTGAAATAGGTCGACATGGGCAAGGTCGACATGACTAAAGGTACACAAGTTTTTAAAGGGTTGTTTTTTTGTGTGTGTGTTTTCTTCGTAAAGTGAACGGGAACCCCAATTAGTGTACCGTGCCCCCTCTCATGGCTCGCCATGCTTTGGGCAAGGTTACTGTTCCCAATTGTAGTCCAGGTGGATCGTAAAGTATTAAAAAGCTCAAAAGCGGAAGAAAAAAAATGCGAAAATCTCATGTCGATTTATAGACCATGTCGACCTAAGCCATGTTGACCAATAGTGGTCGACCTAATGAGTGTCATTATAAGTACTGGCGACTTAAGGACCGGATACCGTTAAATGCATGTCCCCTTTTCCCAAGACTACAGCTCCTGATAATGGTCATTCCGAGTTGTTTGCTTGCTAGCTGCTTTTAGCAGCATTGCACACGCTAGGCCGCCGCCCTCTGGGAGTGTATCTTAGCATAGCAGAATAGCGAACAAAAGGTTAGCAGAACTGTAACTAAATAATTCCCTGCAGTTTCTGAGTAGCTCCAGACCTACTCCTAGATTGCGATCACCTCAGTCCGTTTAGTTCCTGGTTTGATGTCACAAACACGCCCTGCGTTCGGCCAGCCACTCCCCCGTTTCTCCAGACACTCCCGCGTTTTTCCCTGACACGCCTGAAAAATGCTCAGATACCACCCAGAAACGCCCTTTCCTGTCAATCACTCACCGATCAGCAGTGCGACTGAAAAGCGCCGCACGAACACCAGCAAAACTGCTAAGTTTTTAGTTAAATTACTAAGCGCATGCGCTCTGCGTACCATGCGCATTTAACAACAAATCGCAGCATAGTGAAAATCGTCAACGAGCGAACAACTCGGAATGACCACCAATGTTAGGTGTCCAGAGAAACCGGCATACGATTTCTAATACCCCTTTCACATCGCACAAATAACCCCTTTCACATCGCACAAATAACCCGGTATCGACACGGCATATTGCCGTGTCGAAACGGGTCAGTGTGCGATGTGAAAGCTCCTTTGCTGAATTAGCGGGTCGCCTGACCCGGCAATTCAACCCGGTAAAAAAGAAGGGTTATACCTGGGTTGAATACCGGGTCAGGTGCAGTGTGAATGGGAGCCGCGTCGATGCGACACGGCTCCCATTCACAGCATAGGGAGAGGCGGCGCAGGAGATGAGCTCATCTCCCAGCGCCGCCTCCGCCCCTGCTGCTGCTGCGCCCCCCGCTGCTATGGCAACCGACCCGGTATATTGCCTGGTCGGAAAGCCAGCAAAGGAGCGCAAATGCCGGATCCCACCCGGTAAGGACACGTTTCTCTTACCGGGTGGGATCCGGCATTTGCGATCTGAAAGCAGCATAAGATTGTTGTTTTCTCTTTCTTGAAAGAGGAAGCAGCACGTAGCACGCTCTTTGAAAATAGTGTTCAGACGGGCTGCTGTGTGCTGGTCGCTTCCTCTTTGAAGGAATCCGGGTGGAAAGAAACAAATAAAATGTTTTCTGACACCTCTCAGATGAGTGCATCCACCATTTTCTCGATGACGTTTTGAATTCAGTGTTAATGCTCAGTTACCCCACCACTTATCAGCGGATGATTGACAGGTGGGTTCAACATAAATTAAGTTCCAAGTAGTATATTAGAAGAAATCTCAATTATACCAACTGTGCTTGGTGTTCACATATGCATAAAGAATAGATATACTGCCACGGTGTAACAATTGCATATATTTATTTTCTTAAGTCAATATTAAGTATCAAGTTTAAAACCTAAAGTATAAAAATTACTGTGCAAAGAAAAAAGCCTTACAAACACATATCTAATCATGATATTTTGTATAAAACACAATATAGACTGTAGAACAACAAAAGAAACTACTTGTTCAGCGCCTCAAACAAATCAATCATTTAAATAAAACCAACAGATTAAGGTACAACAGGCTCCTGAGACACTGCGCTTGCCACACCACTATGTGAGATGGATTGGAAGACTATAGAGCAAGAAAAGTGGCTGCGCTGTGTGTCAGCAGCTATATAAAATAGAGAGCACAACTATAAAATGTAAAGAATTTATTCTCTTAATCAATATAGTTATAAAACATGTAGGTTAATAATACACCTATATCTGTCTCAGGTGATATAAAGGTTCAGCCGTGTGAAAAAAATGGCTATCCAATATATTAAATCCTAATTGTGCAATAGGGAGGGAACAGGAGAATTTGTAGATGTAGTTCCAGATAAATGTAAACGTATACTACCTCTCCGGCAAGGGCTGGTATAAACTTGGCTGGGCGTCCCCGGCTAGTGAGTCCTGCGTTGCCCGATGTTCTGCGTAGAGGAGAGGAGTATTGCGGTGCCCAGTGCCGAGCACCTCCCAATAGAAAGAGATGTGTAATCGTCTCCTGTATTCCTGATCGCCAGCCGGCGATGAAGCAAGCTGCTGAAATGCACAATGTGATTGTACAGCGGAGCGGAAAGGTGGGTAACCCAATACTGAGTACCTGCCGCCAGGAGGAAATGTGCGGTCGTCTCCTGTTCTCGTGATCGCTGGCCGGCGGTGATAGCAAGCTGCTGTCGGAGAGTCAAAGGCGGTTTCTTGCCGCGGTCAGCTGGATGGAAGAGAAGCTGTGTGGATTGCACAGGATAAATTCACCTGGACCAGGTGTATGGAAGGCGGGGTCCTGACGCGTTTCGTCACGATCACGTGACTTTATCAAAGGTGATCGTGACGAAACGGCCAGCGATCACGAGAACAGGAGACGACCGCACATTTCCTCCTGGCGGCAGGTACTCAGTATTGGGTTACCCACCTTTCCGCTCCGCTGTGCAATCACATTGTGCATTTCAGCAGCTTGCTTCATCGCCGGCTGGCGATCAGGAGTACAGGAGACGATTATACATCTCTTTCTATTGGGAGGTGCTCGGCACTGGGCACCGCAATACTCCTCTCCTCTGTGCAGAACATCGGGCAACGCAGGACTCACTAGCCGGGGACGCCCGGCCAAGTTTATACCAGCCCTTGCCGGAGAGGTAGTATATGTTTACATTTATCTGGAACTACATCTACAAATTCTCCTGTTCCCTCCCTATTGCACAATTAGGATTTAATATATTGGATAGCCATTTTTTTCACACGGCTGAACCTTTATATCACCTGAGACAGATATAGGTGTATTATTAACCTACATGTTTTATAACTATATTGATTAAGAGAATAAATTATTTACATTTTATACGTTGTGCTCTCTATTTTATATAGCTGCTGACACACAGCGCAGCCACTTTTCTTGCTCTACAATATAGACTGTAGCCTTTAGCTTATGGATTCCTTAAGTATCAACACCTGTGAATCAGGGGCAATGGATTTATAACCCTATATATACACTTGAGTGATCCAGTGTATATGTGAGTGCCACACCTCTGCAATTTGTATTTATCCATGTTGTGAGGGCACCAAACCCAGCTCCTTAATTTTATGGAGTGCTGGGCCTGCTGTTTAGTATGCGTGTATGTATATACAGTGTCTGTGTGTGTGTGTGTATATATATATACATACATACATACATACATACATACATACATACACATACACGCGTGTGTAAGCACTCCCTCATCACTAATTCTCTTACTTCCCGATATGTTAGGAAGATGAAATGTAACAGGTATTCTGCAGGTGGGCTATAGGAAAATTACGTAATTAGAATTTTAATAAACCTCCCCTAAGGAGATGAGAAGGGGATGACATAATGACATAATTACTGATGCACGGTTTGCTTTGTGTGAAAGATAATGCCCAAATGGACAATTGGATCAAAATTTGGATTGCACCTCCAGTGTGTAGAATTTAATAGACTACATAAAATTGGTCCTGTCACTTTTTACAGTATCTGCTACAGGTGCTCCTCGGGTAACGCCGAGAACCATGGATTAATATTTACGTGCATTAAAATGTCTCAAATTTACAGCTCTGTAGATTTACCAAATTTTTACCACTCATTTATATTTACAACCGTAAAAAAATCAGAAACTCGCGTGTGAACGGGTAAAACAGCTAGTCACTAATAATTTGGTCCAATTTTAGTAAAACACACCTTCCTGCTGATATTTTATTCACAAGATGCATATATGTTACCTTGTGCCTACTATTGCTTGGGTAAAAGGTAACAACAACTGGATTACTTCCTCATGTGTTACACAGTCAGTTAAGGAGAAACCGTCCTAGAATGTTCAAAGGTTATGTAATAAACTAGCTGGATTCATACTGGCTGATACTTCGGCCATTCAGCTGAATGGGCGATATAGCATGGGCACACCGGCGGGTGTTTACCCCCGATATGTCTGTGAACGGCGCATTATGACGTGTTTACTGGCAGTCTGCAGACCACCCGTACCCTTACTGAAGGGTCCGCCGGTCAGGGGTGGATTAACAATGGGGCTGATGGAGCTGAAGATTTAGGACCAGTCTCTAGAATAGGCCCACAGCTTCTGCAGATCTCTGTGCAGCATCATAGGCCCCTCCCCCTCCTGCATTAACACCTCCCTCCTCTACCCCTTAGTCTCACCCGCCCCTGCTGCTCACCTCTACTGGTGTACAGAGTCCGACATGCTCGGATGCTGTGGCTGGTCACACCCCCAGCCATGGGCTGCCCTGCTGCTGAATTGTGAGCGAATGGGCAAAACATCCATATGACCCCTCCCACCTCCAGGACCAGACCCGCCCCCTCCTGCTCCTATATCCCAGCTGCCTGCGTCTTTTTTTTTTTTTTTCTTCCGCCTTTTTCCATTCACGGGTCCTCCCGTTCTTACCCCCTATCCTGTGTGAGACTGCCTCCCTCTAATTCTTATTCTCCTGAGGCAGAGCTTCTGTGCATGCACCATGCACGGACCCGAGGAAACAAACAGAGACATCCTCCTTAAAGGTAAATGCCTGTGGAGACTGGATCTGTCCTAATGTAATGGGAGTGAGAACTACTGGAGTGTAATGCAGTGATGTATTGTGGGGAGTTAGTGCTGTTACGTAATATGTGTGGGTGCTGTGTAGTGATGTAGTGATGTGATGTGGTATGGTTAGGTAGGTAGTTATCTACTGTTAGGGGCAGTGTAGTGATGTGGTGCAGAGCGGGGAGGAAGTATAGTGCTGTTAAGTACTGTGGGGAGGCAGTGCAGTAAGGTAGTATGGGGGGTAGTGTAGTGATAGTGGCTGAAGAGGTAGTGCAGTAATGTGTTGGAAGATAGCGCAGTATGGTGGTGCTGGTAGGTAACACAGTAATATGATGTGGGGATGTAGCGCAGCAATGTGATGTGGGAAGGTAGCGCAGTACGGTGGTGTGGATGTGATGTGGGAAGGTAGCGCAGTGAGGTGGTGTGGGAAGGTAGCGCAGTGAGGTGGTGTGGGAAGGTAGCGCAGTGAGGTGGTGTGGGAAGGTAGCGCAGTGAAGTGGTGTGGGAAGGTAGCGCAGTGAGGTGGTGTGGGAAGGTAGCGCAGTGAGGTGGTGTGGGAAGGTAGCGCAGTGAGGTGGTGTGGGAAGGTAGCGCAGTGAGGTGGTGTGGGAAGGTAGCGCAGTGAGGTGGTGTGGTGAAGGTAGCGCAGTGAGGTGGTGCTGGAAGGTAGCGCAGTGAGGTGGTGCTGGAAGGTAGCGCAGTGAGGTGGTGCGGGAAGGTAGCGCAGTGAGGTGGTGCGGGAAGGTAGCGCAGTGAGGTGGTGCGGGAAGGTAGCGCAGTGAGGTGGTGCGGGAAGGTAGCGCAGTGAGGTGGTGCGGGAAGGTAGCGCAGTGAGGTGGTGTGGGAAGGTAGCGCAGTGAGGTGGTGTGGGAAGGTAGCGCAGTGAGGTGGTGTGGGAAGGTAGCGCAGTGAGGTGGTGTGGGAAGGTAGCGCGGTGGTGTGGAAAGGTAGCGCAGTACGGTGGTGTGGATGTGATGTGGGAAGGTAGCGCAGTGAGGTGGTGTGGGAAGGTAGCGCAGTGAGGTGATGTGGGAAGGTAGCGCAGTGAGGTGGTGTGGGAAGGTAGCGCAGTGAGGTGGTGTGGGAAGGTAGCGCAGTGAGGTGGTGTGGGAAGGTAGCGCAGTGAGGTGGTGTGGGAAGGTAGTGCGTTGGTGTGGGAAGGTAGCGCAGTGAGGTGGTGTGGAAAGGTAGCGCAGTACGGTGGTGTGGATGTGATGTGGGAAGGTAGCGCAGTGAGGTGGTGTGGGAAGGTAGCGCAGTGAGGTGGTGTGGGAAGGTAGCGCAGTGAGGTGGTGTGGGAAGGTAGCGCAGTGAGGTGGTGTGGGAAGGTAGCGCAGTGAGGTGGTGTGGGAAGGTAGCGCAGTGAGGTGGTGTGGGAAGGTAGCGCAGTGAGGTGGTGCGGGAAGGTAGCGCAGCGAGGTGGTGCGGGAAGGTAGCGCAGCGAGGTGGTGCGGGAAGGTAGCGCAGCGAGGTGGTGCGGGAAGGTAGCGCAGTGAGGTGGTGCGGGAAGGTAGCGCAGTGAGGTGGTGCGGGAAGGTAGCGCAGTACGGTGGTGTGGGGAGATGGGTGTAGTGCGGGAATGTAGTGATTAATCTGGCACTGCTGCCGGTGACTAACATCACAACTGGGTGGGCACATGTAAATGCCCGTGACGTCAGGTAAAACACATTGGGCCGACGATCGGTAAATGTGTATGCATTTACTGGTCGGTGGATTGGCCGGATGGCTGATCCTTGGGAATAGTGTGTACACAGCATAATGTAATCCAAGCTTGGACAAGTATAAAGTCTGTAGTATAGTGTAATTAGTGCACTTAAATAAGCAGCTTTGAGTCCATTGGCATCACCTTTTCTCTAATGGGAAAAAACAGAGGTAGTAATACATGCGAGCACTGACTGTGGCTAGAAGTCCTCTCTTATCCGCCTTCTATGAGGGGATACATGAATAACAAATCTGTGTCGTAAACATGTTAACCATTGAGCTGCACTACTCTGCACTCAATCAGAATCCAACATGGGTATCGGATAGTTTGCTCCTTCCGCGTTTCTCCACTGTATGGGGATTGGTTTGTAGACAATAGCCTGGTGAGATCATCTCCGCTCCGCCTCTCCCTGTTGTAGTGAACGGGTTCCAGGGTCGCATTGACCCGGGAGCCCGTTTACGCTGCCCTGACCCGGTATTCAACCCGGGAATACTTTATTCCCAGGTTGAATTACCGGGTCAGACGACTTTGGATTTTGACTATGGTGCATTCACGTCGACCCAATATGCCGGGTCAATACCGGGTTATTTTTGCGGTGTGAAAGGGGTATAAGAGACCCTTGCCCTATTTTATATACTACGTTCTTCTCATAGATCTTGGAAAGTATTATTAATATGTAAGGTTATCTGTACTCTGTAACATCCCTGCCGTTCCTCTTGGGTTGGGTATGTGTGACCGGCGGTCAGGAGACCGACCGCCGCTGGTCACAATACTGACGCCGGGATCCCGGCTGTGAGATGGCCAGCGGGGGGAAAGAGTGCTATGAAGCCCCTTGTGGACTCGCTGCGCTTGCTGCAAGTTCTGTTCCCACTCTATAAGTGTTGTGAACTCCCACGAGTGGGAATAGTCCCTGTTGGTCGGCATGCCGACCATCGTGATTTTGAGCTGGCGGGAAGTAGTGGTCAGTATTGTGAAGACCGCCGGTGACATAACTACACCCCGTTCCTCTGCCTCAGTTGGGGAATTAAGCGTTTGCAATGCAGAGCGATATGAATAATGGCTCTTCAGCTTTGTAAAATGTCATTCAATGTATGAAAACATTTAAGGGCACTTGAGAGAAAAAGTGGTTCTACACCATTATATAGCCTAGCATAGTAATCAGCATACACTATGGATACATGTACCATGGTCAGAGTACGCAGCAGATTCTCCATATCTGCGTGCTGTGTTACCTGTTATTATAGCTAAACCCTCAGAAAGGTAATTCTTCATTTTTCCCATCTTGATGCAACCTAGGTATCTGAGAGTTTGGTTTCAGCAGTCCTATTTCAGTCTGACGTGTTTTTAAAAGTCTGCCTGGGCTCTGTTCATTTTTGTATACTCTAAATCAGAGGTTCTCAAACTCTGTCCTCGGGGGCCCACACAGTGCAGGTAACCCAGCAGGTGCACAGGTGTATTAATTACTCACTGACACATTTTTTAAAAGGTCCACAGGTGGAGCTAATTATTTCACTTGCGATTCTGTGAGACCTGCAAAACATGCACTGTGTGGGCCCCCGAGGACCGAGTTTGAGAACCTCTGCTCTAAATGCTTTGTGAGCTTCCACAGAGTTGGCTATAGCATAATGGAATTGTCACAGTGAGCAGGTCGGTTCGGATGCCTCTATCTATTTCTCTTTTCAGCCCAGTGTTCTGATTAGCGAGAAGTGTGCTGTCGTCTTGTGAGATGTACTGGATTGTATATATGAGGTATCTAGCTAGAAGAGTATCTCACGCATAACCTTATAACACAGGTTCTCAAACTCGGTCCTTCAGGTCCCCACACAGTGCATGTTTTCCAGGTCTCCTTACAGAATCACAAGTGAAATAATTAGCTCCACCTATAGCCACATCTTCAGTATTGCCTGTGTTTATGCCGTCCTAATTATGGGCTGATTCGGATTTGTATGCTAGTGTATTCACAGCTTCAATCCCATGCGCAGCTGATATGTGAAATTATGCAAATGACACAGGCGCCTGGATTTCTATTGAGATGCCCATCGGTGGCCTTACAGATACAAGCAACTGCTTAAGAATACACAGGGCAGTTGCAGGTCCTTCAGTGATAGACTCCCTGAGTGACCTTGTGGCGTAGAATGGCCGCCGGAATTGAGTGTACAGTATCGCATTTGAAGGCTGAGACGCCCTGGAAATGGTCTGTGTTTTTGCCGCCATTCCCTATTTTCCCCCCTCAAATGGTCCCTGTGAGTGGCATCGCTAAGGTACCTTGGCAAGTGCGCATTGCGATCATGCTGAATGCGCAGTCTACTGATAATCTCTCTACTCCGTAAATATCGGCATTGTGTACAAAAGAATCGGGTCCTATGTACACTTTTCATGTGTATATTCTGCATTTTATCTAGTTTTATTAGTTTCAGCAGTACATGCCTTTTTTATAACATTATACACCTGAATCTGCAATACACTGTTTATCCAGGGGGTGTGGGTGTGGGTGTGTGACCATGCCAGCCAGGGGGTGTGGGTGTGTGTGTGACCATTCTAGCCGGGGAGGGGAGAGGGGGGGGGTTGGGGGGTGACCATGCCAACCAGGGTGTGTGTGTGTGTGTGTGTGTGTGTGTGTGTGTGAGACCATGCCAGCCTGGGTGTGTGTGAGTGACCATGCCAGCCAGGGTGTGTTATTGTCACTACAAATTTCTTGTGTACTACCAACTAATCTCAAATTTGTATTTATTATTATTATTATGTTTTTATTCTAAGTCTACATATTGGTATTCCTTATTTTTGTTAATAGGACATTTTAATTTGGAGACACCTATTTTATTTATTCTCTACTCAATTTTGGTCCCAGACTGAGGTTGGGAACTCGGAGTATAAAACTCTGAGCCCTGGGCAAATGCCAGAACATTATTTGCCTGTTCCCACAACAGTGGGATTTCTTGTGGCTATGAGAAGATAAAGTGGTCCCACAGGGACAGATAATGAAGCATATGTGGGGCCAAAAGTAATAGAGTGAGAGTTTCAGAAAGTTAGAGATTTGGTAAGGTTTTTCAGGATTTTTTTAAAAGTGGCAATCATTTACACAGCAAAACCAGGTTAATCTTGCTGTGTAACTGATTGCCACTTTAAAAAAACAAACTGCAAAACTTTACCAAATCTCTCACTTCTTAAAACTCTCACTCTTACATTTGGCTCATAGTGTTCATTCTAGCATCCTGCACCTGTCATAACCCGTGCAGGTTCTCTTGTCTGCCTGGGGTGATTCTTTCTGCTCTGGTGCCTCTAGCACACTCTGATCTGTATCTCAACACTGAGATACAGACCAGTGTGCTAAAAGCACCAGAGTTGAGAACGACACTCCAGACAGGAAAGAGGAACTGCACAGATTATGACAGGTGCAGGGTGCTAGAATGAACACTACATGTATATCCTCACTGATAGATAAAGGTTGTGCGAGTAAATGCAGGAAATAGCAGTGTGACAGAATGTAAGTCATTTGTAGAGGGTAACAAAAATATTTTATGGCAGGGTCTAACGGATTATTATTGTGAACAATTAGCAAAACACTTTTTGTGTGGCATAAAAGTAAACATAATAACTGATTGTGCTGACACTGCTGCACATTGAATGCCACACAACAATGGTTTGGGGTCTGAAGTACATGAATAGGTGGTGTTAATACGAATAAGCCAGTCACTCTTACCGCAAAAAAAGCAGATGCAAAATGTGCCTTATGATGACTGGATTTAATATAGTAATACCCTCTTCTCTTTTTTTTTTTTTTTTTAGCAAATGGTTTATTGATCTATGAAAGTGAATTCAGCCAGCCAGGATGTGTCATTTTGCTAGTTAGCTCATACCCTAATAACTGCAGATAATATGGATATAAGTAACCTGCATTACGACGCTGGTTTAATCGTATCTGCTTTCTGTGTCATTATGTATACATCACTGCAGAGAAAGCAACACCCAGAAACCATGCTGTAAATATACCACTGTTTAAACAAGTGTCTCTTGAATTAAAATGTTCTGAGTTTTATTAGATTACTTTTTGTTGTTAGTTGTTGTTATTATTGTTTATTATTATTATTATTATTACTCCGTGTACTATGAATGGATGGCACCATCCTCAGTGGGTTTAGCTATCTAGTAATACTGATGCCCTAATGATAAAGCATGAGGCAATGGTTCCTGAATACAATAGTGAGCAGTGACTGTAGAGGGCTGTACAGTGGTGGCAGTTCTGCAGTAGAAACATAACAATGGGGTCTATTTACTAAGCATCGGAGAGAGATGAAAGATAGTACAAGCCGATCCGCGTCTGTCATTTTTCAAACAGTCTATAACATGGCAGTTAGGAGCTGATTGGCTAGTACTTTATCTCACTTCAAGGATTGCCAAGTAGACGACTATGTTTGAAGCACCAGTGTCACTCAAATGTGTCTTTTTTTTTTGGGGGGGGGGGGGGGGGGGTGTTTGAATTTACATAAAATACGTTTGTCATCATAATTTAAACTACTGAAGACACGAGAAATGAACAGTGCAAATTGTAGTAATATTGCGTTTGAGAACCTCTGGTAAAGGTAGGATATTTTAGCCTATGCTCACAATATTCCTTTACCGTTTAGTACTTGATCACACAAACTAAATCCGCATTCATGGTCAGGCCCGGCTGAGGTTTAGTCATCCCTTGTCTTTATGTAAGAGCCTTATTGCAGTAAAACTGATTGGTATTGACTTTCAGTGGGAGTGTTCAAAGTGAAAAGAGTCATAAAAAAGAAACTGTTCTACTAACACACCTCTATGGAAAGTGCTCAGTGTCCTGATGGAGTTGTCCAGTTTCAATTTAAAAAGCAAAAACCTCCACAGAATAATATTCCCAGAAGTTATTGCCAGCTCTAAAATTGTGTTTTTAAATGGTATTTAGGAAAAACTTCACTTACTTAAACCAGTATGCACAGATGAGAGCCAAGGAGGTGGGTAAGTCTGGCAGCTGATGCCCACGTTCTGTTTAGGTGGTGTCGATCATAGCTTCCCCTTTTTTGCCCACTTCCCACACAGCACCTAGAGTGTATTGGTGCGGTCATATGATGCATGGCGACTTCCGCCATAAACAGGCACGAGCAGCCTTACATACATTCTATAATAACCCAAAAGAAATAAAAAGTGGCCAATAGAAATGTCTATTTGTATTAGTGGAGTTAGTTTGGAGTTGTTTTTTTACCTCCATTTTACACATATTTAATACAAAGTAATTTTAATAGGCATTGTTCTCTAATAATAGCAGTAGGTATGCATTACCATCATTAATGAAAGACTCATCCGATGCATTAGGAGGATGATTACAGTGTTCCTTACCTGGGAGGTGGTGTTCCCGCCTGCTGTAGAGGGATCAAGAGCACTTTGAATCCTGGCTAAAGCTCTACTTCAGCATAAGTAAATTCATTAGGATTTATCCAAATGGGTTTTGTCTTTTAAATAATTTTAACCCCTGACCCCCACACACGTAGGTCTGTAAACTGTCCTCAGGACCCCACACGGTGCATGTTTTGCAGGTCTCCTCACAGAATCACAAGTGAAATAATTAACTCCACCTGTGGACCTTTTAAAATGTGTCTGAGAGTAATTAATACACCTGTGCACCTGCTGGGTTACCTGCAAAACATGCACTGTGTGGGGTAATGATGACCAAGTTTTCAGACCTATGCTATAACACAACACATTCAAACCAAGCTTGAAAGCAGGCTGGGAGCTGTAGTTCCACAACAGCTAGAGCCACAGGGCATTTTGGGTAATACAGATAACGGAACAGAAAAAGATCGCTTGCTATTAATGGAAAGGAAATGCTCGTGGACTCTGCTGGTTAGATGTGTAGATATGAATTGATGCAGTATGTGATCATTTTTGGCATTTGATATGACATTTTGATGAGGTAAATGTTGCTTTTTACAGTGACTCATTCATCCTTCAGTAACATTCAGTAGTTCTGCCTGCATATCATTTCCAGATATTTTAAGCTTGATATCTACTCCACCCCCCGTCCTGTGTTTAAAAGGGTACAGTCTCCTTATAAGGGAAAGTAGTTGCATGAACACAAGCGTAGTGTACATCCATGTTGTCTCTGTTAAAGGATAGAATAACTGTTTTTTTAGAAGGGCGTTTACATGTATTCTTTACCACCTTTGTGCACCAGCAACTCCATAGTCTTAGATGGGGGTGTGGGGGATTCGATTAGTCGCAATAATCTGTTTACAGGGGTAAACGCACCTAATTGCAATTTAACACAGCCAGGCACAATTTTGTGCTATTCTGCGAGATGCACAAATTAAAGTGCGTTAATCCTCCATAGGATTTAATGCACATTTTTCTTTGCCGTCCCTGAGCAGATGAAAAGCCCTATTTTAAGGTAAAACTGCAGGGACTTGGTTCAGTACCCCTGGGAAACCCCCTAATCATTTATTAGGCACATGACATGTCATTTTTGTTGTTATTCTGCAAAATGTGAAATATTTGGTAGTGTGGGACATGTGTTTTTAGCCTTGCGGGTGGGTGTTGCAGGTGTTTTTATAACACATTTGAAAAGTGGCAAAAATGACTCTCAAGCTACTTATACCCCTTTCACACAGAAGATGAAATTACCGGGTGAAGCAATTCCACCCGGTAATTTCATGTAACACACTGGTCCTTTTTCTGTGTGAAAGGGTCAACCCGTGTTGTAATTCCCGGGACTTCGACCCAGGAATTTACCAAGGTCGGAGACACGGGAATTAGGACACGGGTTGACCCGTTCACACAGACAAAATACCCGTGTTGTTCTGCAAATTACCGGGACGAAATTTTCGACCCGGTAATTTGCATGTCTGTGTGAAGGGGGGGTCAGGCAGATCCCGGCAAAACGACCCGGCACTGAAATGCCGGGTAATTGCCGGGACTTTCAGACATTTCTGTCTGAAAAGGGTATTACAGGCATCTTTGTGGACCCCAAATATATCTAGAACATTATGTAATAGAGCATTTTCAGTGAAAATACTTGCTTTTGATTTTACGCAATTTTAGACAAAAAATGATTAAAAATCAGCCATTTGACACCTTTTGAGAGCCCAAAGTAACATGGCCAACATCGTATAAAGTTACTGTGTGGCCGCTGGACTAAGCTGTTTCCAATTGAATTGCACATTAAGCGGCAGCGCGCATAGAAGTGGTCAGTGAAGTTACAGCCCATTAAGCGCGTTAATTCAAGCTGCGGTAAAGAGAGATTTTATTTCACTTAATTCAATCTGCCACTCAGTAAAACTGTTCCATTTTCACAGAATGCTCCAAATATTTCCTGCAGGCCAGGATTGTGACTTGCCATAACAGTGCACTCATTATTGCATAGGCCATCGTTTGGCTTTCATTCTAGCAGTAAATCTCTCACAGATGTTTGACCTCCTAAAGCAATTTGGGCCTTGTACACACAAGTCAGTCCCTCTGCGTCACACTGAGTATGCTTCTTACAGGCCCTACACATTAGGCGATTTCACTGAAGAACGTTCTCGTTCATTAATGAACGAGAACTCGTTCATATCGTTCAGTGTGTAGGCAGCAACCATGAACAATGCGCGGCACCGCATCGCTTATACATGCAGGCAAATATGGACAATCTCGTCCATATTAGCATGCATTGCTAAAAGCCGGGTGACGGGGGGGAATAAAGAAACTTCACCCCCGCCACCGGGTTGCCCGTCGGCTGTATCTGCCGTCGGGCAGCTCGACGGCATATGTATAGGGCCCATTAGTTACACTACTCCGGGAATGGTTCTGAGACAGTTTTAAGGTGCAGAAGGGGAAATTACAATGTTGAGGTGTCCCATGTAATACAAGGCAGTTAGCGTGTTGCAATGTAGGCTGCGTCACAGATAATGTCAGCAGAGATAGAAAAACTATTGTGCAGCTGCAGAAAGAAATACAACTCCCAGCATTGTCCTCAGCTGCACAGACATCCGCTGAGCAGCATGGGCTCAGTACTGTTTTCTGCATGTTTGCACGAAGCAGCACCATAGACTATGTAGCAGGTTTGGAGCCCTAAAGTTGTGTACACACGGTGAGATCCTTGCTATGCCTGATTTATACCCCTTTCACATCGCACAAATAACCCGGTATCGACACGTCAGTGTACGATGTGAAACCACTTTGCCCGAATTAGCGGGTCGCCTGACGCGGTAATTCAACCCGGTATAAAAGAAGGGTTATACCCGGGCTGAATACCGGGGCAGGTGCAGTGTGAATGGGAGCCGTGTCGATGCGACACGGCTCCCATTCACAGCATAGGGAGAGGCGGCGCAGGAGAGGAGCTCATCTCCCAGCGCCGCCTCCACCCCCGCCCCTGCTGCTATGGCAACCGACATGGTATATTGCCGAGTCGGAAAGCCAGCAAAGTAGAGCAAATGCCGGATCCCACCCGGTAAGGACACGTTTCTCTTCCCGGGTAGGATCCGGTATTTGCGATCTGAAAGCGGTATTAGACTATGCAATTTCCCTTGAACTCCCTCAGAGCCCAGATAGCACAGAATTTTACTATCTATACTTTCAATTTTGTCTATGTACGATTTTGACTAAGTGCCAATTTTAACTATACTGTGTACTAGATAGTCCAGATTGATTTGCCTGCAGTCTATCTAGCCTTGTGATACCGACCCCACGGGAGTGTGCATCGGATCAAATCGGTATCGCAAGTTGCCTAAAGGGCCCCATACACTAGAACGATAATTCCCGATTTCGGACATTCGGTCCGATATATATCGGATGAAATCGGGCATTTTGGAGGGGTTTCCGATCCGATGCGCGTTCCCGTGAGCATCGGATCGGATCCTCCAGATTGACCTGCTGCACTAGCTATCATGGCCGACCCCGCAGACATGGCTGGGATCGCACAATATACATCGTATGCAAAAGGACAGCATACGATATATCTTGGGCAATCCTGCCACCCAGGAGGCTGCCGGGGTGATCGCCCGCGACATGATGGTGGGACATGTTGCATAAGTGTATGGGGCCCTTAACACCTTGAGATGTGCACTAACTTTCCTTAAGATTTTGACTATATAATCAAAATCTTACAGATTTATCTCACCTTGTGTACACACCTTAAGAAAACAGACTGCACTGGCAAAAAAGTTCATTTAAGTCAGGGGTGGCCAGACTTTTGGAGTCGGCGATCTACTTTGAAAGCTAAAAAGCTTTTGTGATCTACCCGGGAGGAATAATAGCGCGCGCCGTAGACGCGCGTGCAAAAAGTGGGCATGGTATAACAAAAAGTGGGTGTGGTATAACAAAGTGGGCGTGGTATAACAAAAAAAGGGACGTAGCCTTGCTGCACAGAGTGTAATGACTGCCTCACACGAAATAACACACTGGCCCCCACAGGTAAAAACCTCAAACACACATGCCCCCACAGTGCCATGTGCCCACAGTGCCAGATATGACCCCACAGTGCCAGATATGACCCCACAGTGCCAGATTACAGATATGCCCCCACAGTGCCAGATATGCCCCCACAGTGCCAGATATGCCCCCACAGTGCCAGATATGCCCCCACAGTGCCAGATATGCCCCCATAGTAGAGCTCACCATTGCTGTGTGGTGAGCACAGCGCGCGCTTCTCCTGCCTGCCGCCCTGCTTTTCAGTCTGATCTCCAGCGGTGACTGCAGCGTGTATGTCTCAAATCAGGCGCCGGTCCGCAAGCTCTCATTGGCTAACGAACCGGCACCTGATTTGAGCCATACACTCCGCCGTCACTGCCGGAGACCAGACAGAGGGGCAGGGCGGCAGGCAGGAGAGGCGCGGCTTCGGGTGGCTGGGCGGAGGATCGCGATCGACTGTTTGGCCACCCCTGATTTAAGTGGAAACTGTTCAGTGTAATGAGATGTGAGGCCGGCTCAAAGCAGATTCATTTACATCTCTGCAATTTACAGATTATGCAGAAAATATAATTTTTTTATTACTTCCATTCTTTCAGGGTGTAAATCAGTGTTTTTTTTTTTTTTGTTTTTTTTTTCTCTTCTTCTTTTTTTCTTCTTCCCTGACAGTCTAGTACATGGGTCTTCATCCTGTGGCCCTCCAGCTGCTGTGAAACTACACATCCCAGCATGCCCTGCCACAGTTTTGCTATTAAGGTATGCTAAAACTGAGGCAGGGCATGCTGGGATGTGTAGTTCCACAGCAGCTGGAGGGTCGCAGGTTGAAGACCCATGGTCTAGTACAAAGGGAAGCTTGTAATGGTGTGACTCAACGATCAGTAGCGCCTATTGCTGGTTAAAAATAAATTGAGCAACCTACTTTATTTTCCTTTGTCATGACATGTCATTTCTTGTCTTCAGATCAGCTGCTGGTTGTCCTACCTGTTCCTTGGCCCGCACAGATCCAGGTCCAGGAAGATGTGCCACAGGATATCGCCCAGGAGAAGCCTGTGGTGTACTGTTTGGTCCTCCAGAAGAAGTGGGTTACTATTACTGCTGCTGTCCTTTCTGCCATACACCTTTAGTTCAGGTAAGGACATATTTGCTGGACTCCACACTTACCCAGTGTTGCTCACATCCGTAACACAATTGCATATGGTGATGAGTTTTCATCCATGGTTTTCCAGTTTATTCCTCAGGAGCAGATAGGAAGAGATCTGTGACACTGGCATTTTACCGGCATATGAGGAAGTTGTAGCTTTCTACATTTGACCTCCTAAGAAGAAGTCTTATTTCTCTCAGTAAACTGTGCTCGCAAAGACGATCATTGAATGGTGTATAGCTGACCACACACCCTAAGAGGATTTCAGGAAATGCGATAGTACTGTGACAGTATAGTTGGTAGAAAACTAAGGTCAGGAGTTCAGATCTTGCCCATGGCTTGTATGTGTGGGGTTTGTATGTTCTCTCCATTTTTTTTTTTAAATTATTTTTTTTTGCGGGTTTCCACCAGAGCTTCAGTTTCCTTACAAACTTCCAAAAACATACTGGTAGGTTAATTAACTTCTGACAAAATTAAAACTAGTCTGTAAATGCACATTTGTATGTCAGGGACTGTGGGGGATATTTAGCAAAGCTTGGAGAGAGAGAAAGTACCAACCAATCAGCTCCTAATGGTCATTTTTCAAACACAGCCTGTAATATGGCAGTTAGGAGCTGATCAGTTTATTTCTCTCCAAGCTTTGACGAAGCTCCCAGGTTATCCTGTAAGCCCCGATGAGGCAGGGACAAGAGGAAGACAGCACTGAAATAAGCCATGAAATCGTATCTGCCTCTGGTTGGCTTGGGCGTCTGAGGAGCACATAGCAGTTTGTAGCACTCAGTTGCTCAGCAGTGCTGCTATATAGTAATTTATTTTATTTATATAGTACTTTTCTTCAGTAGACTGAAGGCATTTTGCAGAAACCACAAACATAATACAGAGTTTTATTATTTGCATAAATACAAAAACAATGAACACAATGCAGAGGTGAGGCAGTCATTTTGTGTTATCCATTACATGGACTAATAATCCCAAACACGAAGGATCCAGGTAAGGCAGCCATTTTAGGCAAACCACATAGGATTACACTGGGCAGATAGGCAATACCCGGAAGAGATGACCCATAATTGGAATGGTACAAAATATTAGATGAGATGCACAATCCTTACAGAATCGTCAGAAGTTCAGAACCATGTATTGTACATCCTTTTTACACAAGAAGTACCAGGCTGTGTCATGACCTCTCCATTATCTGTGCCATTGGGAAGCCGTAAATATGGCACCTTAGGAATCCTTGTTTTGGCTGCCAGTCCTGGCATCCAGGCAGTTTTCTCTGCCAGATAATGAGCCTCATTTCAGTTTGTTGGATCTTATACAGTTAGATTAAAGTAATAGCATAGGGGACTGAGACGTTGTGACCTGAACTTTTATCAAAGAAAAGATATTTCCTTTTTTTTTTTTTTTTTAGTACTTCACATTCACATCACTTTAGCTTTATAGCACAATAGCTTGTCCTTGTTAATGTATGTTCTTCTAGAAGCCGTCTTTTAAAGAAAAGATGGTTTGCCATAAAAAGTGGTGGAATGTAACTTAATGTATTTCCACAGTTGTTTCGGGTCTCCATGTATCTTCCAATCTCCGTAGTGTTTAGCTCTCTGTAGTGTTCATGCTTTCAAAGCAAGGAAACCCTATTTTTTATCATTGTATTTGTGGAATTGGAAAATGAATAGCGATGGTGTTTCTCCTGTTAATGACATCATCTACTCCCAATGTACTCCTGTAAATCTTAAAGGAGATGTCCGACCATAGAAGTATTTTATTAGGCAATTGCCCTCCACCGGGTATCCACGCTGGTTTCTAGGGCCGAGCACCCGGGCTGTCCTGCGGCTATACACATTGTACAGTCAGACCACTTGACGCCTCTGGGCCTCTTGAGAGGGGAGTTTAGTACTAAAATACTACCATGTGGTAATTCTCTGTGTGCCACACCTAGCGTAGCAGCTTGGTAGCGTGCAATGTTATGCTGTCAGGTCAAGTTATATAGAAGCCTCTAACACATTGTTCTATACATATTGGGTACAGAGAAGCATGGAAGAGTGTCAAGGTTTCAGTTCCTATAAGGTGCGTCATATGTCTGTGACAGGATAAACCAGTTATCCCTCTAGTTCTGCTCTAGTATGTCTTGGGAGTGTTTTTCTTTTTCTCCTACAGCAGCAACCTGCTATCCTAACTGTTAAATCTTAGTGTTCACCTTTGTATCATACACTACTTTTATTATAATTTCCTGTATACATATTTCAGATTCTTATGGCCTGATGCAGTTGGAATTATGGCCATTTGCGCCACCATAAAATCTGCAAATGTGAAAACACTTTCTTGTGTTTATGACCTGGTTGTGTATAAGTGTATCTGGCTGTATGTATTTTCTGACCCACAGCTTGGCGCATATGCCGTGGTTACAGCTGGATGTACCTTGCCATATATACGCCTCAGCATATTACCATAAATCTGTTATTTGTAGGTTTCTAGGGGCAATACAATTCTTACATGGGAATTTTAGCTATTCGATTAATTTCCACAGGATTAGCCACGTTAAGCAGCTTCTCCCATGCTAACTGCTGGGAGTGATGCAGGTGTGGAGCACCCAGCACTTACAACCCGTCCTGAAGCCCTGCTTAATGCAGAATTCTTCTTGCAGCTCAGGAGGGTGTATCATCCACTGGGATTGTCTTTTGTGTGGTATCTGTCTAATTCAGGGATGGAGAACCTTCGGCCCTCCAGCTGTTGTTGAACTATACATCCCAGCATGTTTTAGCATGGCCAAATAGCAGCACTCTAGCAAGACATGCTGGTATGTGTAGTTCAACAACAGCTGGAGGGCCGAAGGTTCCCCATCCCTGGTCTAATTAGTCGAGGCTTTAAAAGGAAAGGGTTATCTATTGTCTGTCGTTTGATTCAGCGACCAATATAGTGTTGTGATATTTGTGGTAAGATGGTCTAAAATAATTTTGTATTTTTGATAGTAATAATGTATTTTCTCTGACGTCCTAGTGGATGCTGGGAACTCCGTAAGGACCATGGGGAATAGCTGCTCCGCAGGAGTCTGGGCACAACTAAAAGAAAGCTTTTAGACTACCTGGTGTGCACTGGCTCCTCCCACTATGACCCTCCTCCAAGCCTCAGTTAGATTTTTGTGCCCGGCCGAGCTGGATGCACACTAGGGGCTCTCCTGAGCTCTAGAAAGAAAGTATAATTTAGGTTTTTTATTTTACAGTGAGACCTGCTGGCAACAGGCTCACTGCAACGAGGGACTAAGGGGAGAAGAAGCGAACCTACCTGCTTGCAGCTAGCTTGGGCTTCTTAGGCTACTGGACACCATTAGCTCCAGAGGGATCGACAGGCATGGAACTGGCCTTGGTGTTCGGTCCCGGAGCGCCGCCGTCCCCCTTACAGAGCCAGAAGCAAGAAGAAGTCCGGAAAATCGGCGGCATGAAGACTTCTGTCTTCACCAAGGTAGCGCACAGCACTGCAGCTGTGCGCCATTGCTCCTCATACACACTTCACACTCCGGTCACTGAGGGTGCAGGGCGCTGGGGGGGGGGCGCCCTGAGCAGCAATAAAAACACCTTGGCTGGCAAAACAATCACAATATATAGCCCCAGAGGCTATATATGTGATAATTACCCCTGCCAGAATCCTTAAAAAAGCGGGAGAAAAGTCAGCAAAAAAGGGGCGGAGCTATCTCTCACAGCAGACTGGCGCCATTTTTCCCTCACAGTTCCGCTGGAAGGAAGCTCCCTGGCTCTCCCCTGCAGTCTACACTACAGAAAAGGGTAAAAAAGAGAGGGGGGGCACTAAATTTAGGCGCAGTAAATATTATAGCAGCTATAGGTGGACATAATTCAGTTAGTCCCTGCATTTTATAGCGCTCTGGTGTGTGCTGGCATACTCTCTCTCTGTCTCCCCAAAGGGCTTCTGTGGGGTCCTGTCCTCTATTAGAGCATTCCCGGTGTTGTGTGCGGTGTGTCGGTACGGCTGTGTCGACATGTTTGATGAGGAAAATTATGTGGAGGCGGAGCAGATGCCCATAGTAGTGATGTCACCCCCTCCGGGGCAGACACCTGAGTGGATGGTTTTATGGAAGTGTCGACTCCTTACACAAAAAATTTGCCGACATGCCAAATGCGGGACAGCCGGCTTCTCAGCTCGTGCCTGCCCAGGTGTCTCAAAGGCCATCAGGGGCTCTAAAACGCCCGCTAACTCAGATGGCAGACGCAGATGTCGACACGGATACTGATACCAGTGTCGACGACGATGAGTCAAATCTAATGTCCACTAGGGCCATTCGTTGCATGATTGAGGCAATGAAGGAGGTATTACACATTTCGGATATAAACCCAGGTACCACTAAAAAGGGTATTATGTTTGGGGAGAAAAAACTACCCGTAGTTTTTCCCCCATCTGAAGAATTAAATGAAGTGTGTGAAGAAGCGTGGGCTTTCCCCGATAAAAGATTGGTAATCCCTAAAAAATTACTAATGGCGTTCCCTTTCCCGCCAGAGGATAGGGCACGTTGGGAAACACCTCCTAGGGTGGATAAAGCGCTCACACGTTTGTCTAAAAAGGTGGCACTTCCGTCTCCCGGATACGGCCGCCCTAAAGGAGCCTGCGGATAGAAAGCAGGAGGCGATCCTGAAGTCTGTATATACACACTCAGGCATTTATACTTAGACCAGCTATTGCGTCAGCATGGATGTGCAGTGCTGCCACTGCATGGTCAGATTCCCTGTCAGAAAATATTGACTCCCTAGACAGGGGACACTATTCTCCTAACCATAGAGCATATAAAAGACTCAGTCTTATACATGAGAGATGCACAGAGGGAGATCTGCCGGCTGGCATCTAAAATAAGTGCATTGTCCATTTTCTGCTAGGAGAGGCTTATGGACTCTTCAGTGGACAGGGGATGCAGATTCCAAAAGGCACATGGAAGTTTTGCCTTATAAGGGTGAGGAGTTATTCGGGGATGGTCTCTCAGACCTAGTTTCCACAGCGACAGCTGGGAAATCAGCATTTTTACCCCAGGTTCCCTCACAGCCTAAAAAAGCGCCGTTTTATCAAGTACAGTCCTTTCGGACCCAGAGAAACAGGCGAGGAAAAGGCGGGTCCTTTCTGTCCAGAGGCAGAGGTAGGGGAAAAAGGCTGCAACAAACAGCAGGTTCCCAGGAGCAAAAGTCCTCCCCCGCTTCTTCCAAGTCCACCGCATGACGGTGGGGCTCCACAGGCGGAGCCAGGTACGGTGGGGGGGCCCCGCCTCAAAAATTTCAGCGATCAGTGGGCTCGCTCACAGGTGGATCCCTGGATCTTGCAAGTAGTATCTCAGGGATACAAACTGGAATTTGAGGCGTCCCCCCCCCCCCCCCCCCCCCCCCCCCCCCCGCCGTTTCCTCAAATCTGCCTTGCCAACGACTCCCTCAGGCAGGGAGGCTGTGCTAGAGGCAATTCACAAGCTGTATTCCCAGCAGGTGATAGTCAAGGTGCCCCTACTTCAACAAGGGCGGGGTTACTATTCCACACTGTTTGTGGTACCGAAACCGGACGGTTCGGTGAGACCCATTTTAAATTTGAAATCCTTGAACACATACATAAAAAAGTTCAAGTTCAAGATGGAATCGCTCAGGGCGGTTATTGCAAGCCTGGACGAGGGGGATTACATGGTATCCCTGGACATCAAGGATGCTTACCTGCATGTCCCCATTTATCATCCTCACCAGGAGTACCTCAGATTTGCGGTACAAAATTGCTATTACCAATTCCAGACGCTGCCGTTTGGACTATCCACGGCACCGAGGGTGTTTACCAAGGTAATGGCGGAAATGATGATACTCCTTCGAAAAAAGGGAGTTTTAATTATCCCGTACTTGGACGATCTCCTAATAAAGGCGAGATCCAGGGAGCAGTTGTTGGTAGGAGTAGCACTATCTCAGGAGGTGCTACACCAGCACGGTTGGATTCTGAATATTCCAAAGTCACAGCGACGACACGTCTACTGTTCCTGGGAATGATTTTGGACACAGTCCAGAAAAAAGTGTTTCTTCCGGAGGAGAAAGCCAAGGAGCTGTCATCTCTAGTCAGAGACCTCCTGAAACCAAAACAGGTGTCGGTGCATCACTGCACGCGAGTCCTGGAAAGATGGTGGCTTCTTACGAAGCAATTCCTTTCGGCAGGTTCCATGCCAGAATCTTTCAGTGGGACCTGTTGGACCAATGGTCCGGATCGCATCTTCAGATGCATCGGCTAATAACCCTGTCTCCAAGAACCAGGGTGTCTCTGCTGTGGTGGCTGCAGAGTGCTCATCTCCTAGAGGGCCGCAGATTCGGCATACAGGACTGGGTCCTGGTGACCACGGATGCCAGCCTTCGAGGCTGGGGGGCAGTCAGTCAGGGAAGAAACTTCCAAGGACTATGGTCGAGTCAGGAGACTTCCTTGCACATAAATATTCTAGAACTAAGGGCCATTTACAATGCCCTAAGTCAGGCAAAACCCCTGCTTCAAAACCAGCCGGTACTGATCCAGTCAGACAACATCACGGCGGTCGCCCATGTAAACCGACAGGGCGGCACAAGAAGCAGGACGGCAATGGCAGAAGCCACAAGGATTCTCCGATGGGCGGAAAATCACGTGCTAGCACTGTCAGCAGTGTTCATTCCGGGAGTGGACAACTGGGAAGCAGACTTCCTCAGCAGGCACGACCTCCACCCGGGAGAGTGGGGACTTCATCCAGAAGTCTTGACACTGATTGTAAATCGTTGGGAACGGCCACAGGTGGACATGATGGCGTCCCGCCTAAACAAAAAACTGGAGAGATATTGCGCCAGGTCAAGGGACCCTCAGGCGATAGCGGTGGACGCTCTAGTGACACCGTGGGTGTACCAGTCAGTTTGTGTTCCCTCCTCTGCCTCTCATACCAAAGGTACTGAGAATAATAAGAAAACGAGGAGTAAGGACAATACTCGTGGTTCCGGATTGGCCAAGAAGAGCTTGGTACCCGGAACTTCAAGAGATGATCTCAGAGGACCCATGGCCTCTGCCGCTCAGACAGGACCTGCTGCAGCAGGGGCCCTGTCTGTTCCAAGACTTACCGCGGCTGCGTTTGACGGCATGGCGGTTGAACGCCGGAGGATGTCATTCCTACGCTGATTAAAGCCAGGAAAGATGTAACGGTTAAACATTATCACCGCATATGGCGGAAATATGTTGCTTGGTGTGAGGCCAATAAGGCCCCAACAGAGGAATTTCAGCTGGGTCGATTTCTGCACTTCCTACAGGCAGGAGTGACTATGGGCCTAAAATTAGGCTCCATTAAGGTACAGATATCGGCTCTGTCGATATTTTTTTTCCAAAAAGAACTAGCTTCACTACCTGAAGTTCAGACATTTGTAAAAGGAGTGCTGCATATTCAGCCCCCCTTTGTGCCTCCAGTGGCACCCTGGGATCTCAACGTGGTGTTGAATTTCCTAAAATCACATTGGTTTGAGCCACTAAAGACCGTGGATCTAAAATATCTCACGTGGAAAGTGGTCATGTTATTGGCCTTGGCTTCGGCCAGGCGTGTATCAGAATTGGCGGCTTTGTCATTTAAAAGTCCTTATCTGATTTTCCATATGGATAGGGCAGAATTGAGGACTCGTCCCCAGTTTCTCCCTAAGGTGGTATCTGCTTTTCACTTGAACCAACCTATTGTAGTGCCTGCGGCTACTAGCGACTTGGAGGATTCCAAGTTACTGGACGTAGTCAGGGCCTTGAAAATTTATGTTTCCAGGACGGCTGGAGTCAGGAAACCTGACTCGCTATTTATCCTGTATGCACCCAACAAACTGGGTGCTCCTGCTTCTAAGCAGACTATTGCTCGCTGGATTTGTAGCACAATTCAGCTGGCGCATTCTGCGGCTGGACTGCCGCATCCTAAATCAGTAAAAGCCCATTCTAGAAGGAAGGTGGGCTCATCTTGGGCGGCTGCCCGAGGGGTCTCGGCTTTACAACTTTGCCGAGCTGCTACTTGGTCAGGGGCAAACACGTTTGCAAAATTCTACAAATTTGATACCCTGGCTGAGGAGGACCTTGAGTTCTCTCATTCGGTGCTGCAGAGTCATCCCCATGGTCCTTACGGAGTTCCCAGCATCCACTAGGACGTTAGAGAAAATAAGAATTTACTCACCGGTAATTCTATTTCTCGAAGTTCGTAGTGGATGCTGGGCGCCCGTCCCAAGTGCGGATTGTCTGCAATACTTGTACATAGTTGTTGTTCACAAAAGGGTTATTGTTATGAGCCATCTGTTGAGAGGCTCAGTTAAATTTCATACTGTTAACTGGTTATGGTATCACGAGTTATACGGTGTGATTGGTGTGGCTGGTATGAGTCTTACCCGGGATTCAAAATCCTTCCTTATTGTGTCAGCTCTTCCGGGCACAGTATCCTAACTGAGGCTTGGAGGAGGGTCATAGTGGGAGGAGCCAGTGCACACCAGGTAGTCTAAAAGCTTTCTTTTAGTTGTGCCCAGACTCCTGCGGAGCCGCTATTCCCCATGGTCCTTACGGAGTTCCCAGCATCCACTACGGACTACGAGAAATAGAATTACCGGTGAGTAAATTCTTATTTTACTATCACTTAATGAAAGTTGAGCTGTGTGTTTTGCTGCTGGCTAACGGGCCCTACACACTGCGCGATTTTAGTGAAAGATATGAACGATCTCGTTCATTAATGAACGAGATAGCGTTCATATCTTTCACTGTGGAGGCACCAGCGATGAAGGATGCGCGGCCCCGCGCTCGTTCATCGCTGGTGCCCCGTCGCCTGTGCATGCAGGCCAATATGGACGAGATCGTTCATATTTGCCTGCACTTCTATGGAGCAAAGGTGTCTATGCAACTTTGCATAGACACCTTTGGAGAAAATGATGTGAAAAATGTAACATTATCTGTCTCCATTTTATCACTCTCCAGGGATAAGTACATTTGCCCCTTAGGTTGGTTACACACAGTCATGACAGAGCGGCTGAGTCAGGTAAGTATACACACTTACCAGTCAGCTGCTTGATGTGTCAGTCAGGACACCCAGCTGGGGCGTGCATTTGAATTTGCTCGCCCAGTTGGGATGTCAACCCCTGCAGCAAGTGTATGGTGGTCGGCGGACCACCCGTACACACAGCCAGATGTGTTAGATGTATCGGCTGTGCTGCACAGCTGAGGCAATATGTCTGTGGACGACGTTGTTCAGACAGATCAGGTTTACGCACTCGCTAACGGGCTTGCGATGTATCGCCTAGTGTGTAGCCAGCTTTAGTCTTTCAGTCAAACGGTTATTGGAGTTTTTTAAGCAACGTGATCATAAAAGCATTCAGAATTCAGCCAGGGATTATGAAATGTGGGATTGTTCAATTGAATAAATAAATAATAAACCCCTTTTATTATTTAATATTGCTAATTAATGCAGTTTGAAGTAAGTATGGAAATAAACTGCAGCATACCATAGTCAGTTCTCATTTGTAGAGTTTATGCTCTCCAGTTGTCAGATTGTGCTTGTATGATTTCTTATATCCTTATTTCCCATCTCTATGTCTGGCATAGAATGTATGATGTCCATTGATGTTGTGGAGAACTAGTGCTAAGAAGTTCTAATCTGGATGTGAAGTGCACAAGAGCCACAGTGTGTTTTCCGCAGCAGCTGTTTAAGGATCTGATTGATGCTTATTGTAACCCTAAAACATACAGATACAAGCAGCTTCTGTATTTGGGGATCAGGCTCCAATGTAATTAGCATTCTAATGGGAGCAGAAGTAGGGTCCAATAGCGTTAATTGAGATTGAAAGCCATGAGCTGTTTTACATGCCCAATCTCTCTGTATGGGGCAGAGCTGTGCCCATTGTGAATAGATGGGGGTTTCAGGTCACTTGGACACGGTGGTAGATGAAAACCGACAGTAGTTTATTGAACAGAATGGATGATAAACAGCCCAGCACTCTTCAGTAATGCAATCCAAAAGCACTCTTCGGTAATGCAATTAAAAAGGACAGTCCTCACAATGAAACCCTGGCAGAGCATCACCTCTTAAAGTGGGTACACCCTGGTCGATATATCGGCCGTTCTATTGAACGGCCAATATATCACGGGTCCGCCGGCCAGTGTGTACTAGCGATATGTCTGTGAAATCCGTCGTTCACAGACCTATCACGTCTGTCCTGCAGCACAGCTGACGGCCATTATATCTACTGATATATTGGCTCATCGCTGTGTGTGTACGGGCGACCAGCCGGCCGCCCGTACACATGCTGCAGCTGCCGGGAGTGATTGACAGCTGAACTGGGCGGGCGTCTGTACACGCCCGCCTGGTTCATGACGTCAGTTCCTGACGGATCGGGCAGTGTGTTTGCTCAACACACTGCCCGATCTGTCCATAGATATATCTGCCGATCATTTGATCTGCAGATATATCTATCAGTGTGTACCCACCTTTAGCCTAGGGCAGGCATTCCCAACCACAGTCCTCAAGGCACACCAACAGTGCAGGTTTTAGTGATATCCAGGCTGCAGCACAGATGGTTAAATCAAAATAACTGAGCTACTAATTAAGTCACCTGCGCTGAAGCCTGGATATCACTAAAACCTGCACTGTTAGTGTGCCTCGAGGACCGTGGTTGGGAATGCCTGGCCTAGGGTCAGTGACTCCTCTCTCTAGCCCTCACTATAGCATTAGCCAACCTTTCATCACACTCCTAACTTCCTCCCCCCCCACCGTGGGAATGCCCTGCCCAGGGGGAGTTACCAAAAGTTCAGATTGGTTGGGTCTTTGCAATATCCAGCCCCCACTACCTCCCCTAAATGTCATCTCTCAGGTGTCATCCTGCAGGGACTGACTCCTGGCTGTCTGGCATAGCTCACTGTTGGACAATAGGGAGTAAACAGAAGGAACAATGGTACTTGAAATCACTAAACCCTTGAGTGTCCCTGTGGTTTAAGTAAACAAAGATTGCTTCTGTTGAACAATAGTCTTGGGTACTTGACCTGATAATCTATACTGAATGTAGATAATTATATAGAGGGACATGGGTATAAAAAAGTACATGTTCAACTGGTTTTGTTTAGGTGGGAAATAAAGCGTATAGCAATATTGGCCCTCATTCCGAGTTAATCGGTCGCAAGGCGAATTTAGCAGAGTTACACACGCTAAGCCGCCGCCTACTGGGAGTGAATCTTAGCTTCTTAAAATTGCGAACGATGTATTCGCAATATTGCGATTACTAACTACTTAGCAGTTTCAGAGTAGCTCCAGACTTACTCTGCCTGTGCGATCAGTTCAGTGCTTGTCGTTCCTGGTTGACGTCACAAACACACCCAGCGTTCGCCCAGGCACTCCCACCGTTTCTCCGGCCACTCCTGCGTTTTTTCCGGAAACGGTAGCGTTTTCTGCCACACGCCCCTGAAACGCCGTGTTTCCGCCCAGTAACACCCATTTCCTGTCAATCACATTACGATCGCCGGAGCGAGGAAAAAGCCGTGAGTAAAAATACTTTCTTCATAGTAAAGTTACTTGGCGCAGTCGCAGTGCGAACTTTGCGCATGCGTACTAAGCGGATTTTCACTGCGATGCGATGAAAAAGAACGAGCGAACAACTCGGAATGAGGGCCATTGTCACAGACCTCTCATTTCCTCACACCCATCTCTTGCACAGCAGATTATCCTGGTGATTGAAGCTTAATAAGGGATCAAGTGTTGTGTGTCTAGCATTGCAGGTTTTCATCTAGTGTTGTGTGTCTAGCATTGCAGGTTTTCATCTAGTGTTGTGTGTCTAGCATTGCAGGTTTTCATCTAGTGTTGTGTGTCTAGCATTGCAGGTTTTCATCTAGTGTTGTGTGTCTAGCATTGCAGGTTTTCATCTAGTGTTGTGTGTCTAGCATTGCAGGTTTTCATCTAGTGTTGTGTGTCTAGCATTGCAGGTTTTCATCTAGTGTTGTGTGTCTAGCATTGCAGGTTTTCATCTAGTGTTGTGTGTCTAGCATTGCAGGTTTTCATCTAGTGTTGCTCTATGTTAAACACAGTTTTTATGACTCTCTATACATAGCACATTTTTATATAAATGCGAAAACCCTCTTTCACTCATTCACTGACGCATCATTAATTCTCTTACTTCCCAATATGTTAGGAAGCTGTAATTTTACATAGGTATTCTTCAGGTGGGAAATAGGAAAACTACGTAATCAGAATTTTAATAAACCTCCCCGTAGGGGATGAAAAGGAGGTTGACATAATGACATCATTACCAAGGCGTGGATTGCGTTGCATGAGCGTATAACTCTCAAGCGGACAATTGATCAAAATTTGGATTGCACCTCCACTGTGTAGAATTTCATTAACTACAAAAATGGACCTGTCACTTTTTACCGTATCCGCTCGGGTAACGCCAACACCCATGGATTAATATTTACTTACATTAAAAGTCTCAAATTTATATCTCTATAGATTTACCAAATTATTAACACTCGTGTACAGTGGAAGTACAGCTGTGAAAATCATGAACCCCCGTGAGAAGAATGGGTAGAACAGCTAGTTCTCAAATAAAACATGGCACATGACTTTCCCTGGCAACATAACACTTGCTGGATCTGTCATCTACACTTGGGGCTTTATAGACAGATCTTTAATGCTCATTTTAGTTACTTCATATTTGTCTAATTCTCTTTACATGTTCTAATGAGTCAAAAATGTTTAAAACCAGAGCTACCTAGGAGTGGCTTGATCCCAATACAATGGGTAGCATCTTCTCTGACCTACTCAGGTATTACTCTCACTGGGAACCCTATGGACCTGTATGGATTTAATATCGCCCAGGCAATTCAGCACATTACAAATGATCTTGGAAAGGTTGGGTCATCTAACCCTTTCTTATCTGGGACAGGCTAATCTGGTCAAGATGATCACATTTCCCAGATTGCTCAATTTGCTACAAGTACTACTATTACTACTCACCCAGCGAGATGTGAAATTGATTCCTGTGCAACTCGTTCTTTTATGACATAGGGGTCGACCCCGTGTGAATCCTCTGAAATTATGACAAACTAAACGGTGGCATTAAATTTGCCGATATATTATGTTTTAGTCACGCAACTCAGCTACGATATTTGACCAGCTCCATGTCAGGGAATTATATGCGAATACCAATTTACGATCCCAATTTTTAGATAATTATATCATTTCTTGCTTCTTACCCATACATGACCATGACTTGTCCTCTGACTACCAGGGTAATCCCCTTCTTTGGAGTACACAGAAAACATGACATCCAGAGACACTGCTAGTTCTTAACATTTAGCATTTCCCTTTATTCCAAAACCTGGAATTTCAGGGCGGCATGGCCTCCTATCACTATTATGGGGATAATGCACTCCCTATGTAATTTTGTTCATATTGATGACAAGAGACCCCAGTTATACTAGGGGGCAGTGGCTAAATATGAAATTCTTTGCACTTTTCCTGTAACATACAAGCCCAGCACTACACCTCTACTGTGATTAGGGTATTAAAGGCACTCGATTGGGATAATCCATTTGATAAACTATTAATGCGGGAACCCATTTTTTTATGTATCCCTTTTTTAATGTATCCCTGGCAAATGCTATTGCCGTCTCACGAGCTGGATTGGGACACTGGCTTGTCCACTTTCCTACATTTTTATTCAGGACTGTTCTTACTACAGATGTGTCCTCTTAGAAAAACGCAGGCGTGTCCGGGGGGAAACCGCAGGCGTGGCTGGGCGAACGCTGGGCGAGTGTGTGACGTCAAAAGCCGTCCCTACGTCGTTAGAAACAACGCACACGAAGAGTAACTACAGGGCTGGTCTTGTTTTGCACAAAATTATTTTGCAGGCGCTCTGCTGCACAAGCGTTCGCACTACTGCAAAGCAAAAATACACTCCCCAGTGGGCGGCGGCAATGCGTTTGCACGGCTGCTAAAAACTGCTAGCAAGCAACTCGAAATGACCCCCATGGTTTTGCCCAACTGCTAACAAATTTGCTGCTGCGGCAATCAACTCTGAATTACCCCCCTTGTCTCTTTCTATGCAAAGAATGATCTAGAAAAGCTACTCACTGACCACCTGGTATGAGTTGAGGATACTTAAGGGTGACCTTCTAGAGCAGGGGTGGGGAACCTTTTTTCTACCAAGGGCCATTTGGATATTTATAAAATCCTTTGGGGGCCATACAAAAATTATCAACTTAAAAATGAGCCTGCCCCCAGTAGATATGCCCCCAGTAGTTACAGTATGCCCCAGTAGATATGCCCCCAGTCAGTAGTTATGCCCCCAGTAGATAGACTCCCTGTCCTTTGTTATGCCCCAGTAGATATGCCCCTAGTAAGTATGCCCCCAGTCACTTGTTATGCCCCATTAGATATGCCCCGTCACTTGTTATGCCCCATTAGATATGCCACCAGTCCGTTGTTATGCCCCATTAGATATGCCCTTTAGTAGCGACGCTTAGACACACACACACATTAAAAGAAGAAAAAAAAACACAATACTCACCAGCCCCGCTCCTGCTTCCGGACTGTTGCCCTCCGCCTGGCCGCTCGCTCCTCAGAACTATGGGAGAGAAGTCATGACATCTCTCCCATAACACCACACAGCAGCACATGCACGCTGCCAGAGCCGGAAGCCGGAGCTCAGGAGTGAGCTCCTGCCTCCGGCTGTTACTGAGGGTAAGAAGCCAGGTGCCCACTAGTAACAAAATCTCAGCGGCCCGGCTAGGTGAGCCTGGCCGGGCCGGATCAAGTGTCTCTGCGGGCCTTATACGGCTCACGGGCCTGAGGTTCCCCATCCCTGTTCTAGAGTGTATGTTGCTATTGGATACCTTCAGAAACGAGAAGCGAGTGTCACTTTGTGTTGTCAAATTTGTACTATAACCATTGTATTTATATACACGTCAAAAGAATTACAATATATTGATGTCTGTTGTCTTCTATTGCAAACTACTTGACTTGTTGACCACTGTTTATTTTTTACATAATTTTGATTTTCGTGTACAATATCTTATTTATGTATGTACTATCATGATTCAATAAAAAAAAAAATCAGGCTAGCTGAAGCCAACTTTGCAGGAAGACTTGTAACACCACAGTGACCAAGCTGTTCTGTTATAGATGTCAGATTAGTGGACCTGTATCTACTGGAAACCCCAGAGCAGTGAGATAAGCTTTCTGTAGAACCAGTCCGCTTCTAGCTGTGGGCACAGAGCAAATGTCTCTAGTGGCCCCTTTAAAAGGTTTGATGCAACTCTCCCTTTGTGGGACAATGTCATATCTTCATATCGCAGTTTTAATTTTATTTAATGACCGCCAAAGGGGAGTTGGAGGTCGTATGGGTGGCACAGATGTGAGCAATGTATGTGCAGAAGGTTCTAATATCTAACATTTGTTTGACTCCCATTACATATGCTTAAGCTAAAAAAGTTGCTTTAGATGGTCATTTAGAATTTCAATTAAGGGGGAGTTAAATTAGCAGTGGTTATTTACAGCAGGCTAATTGATCCACCAGGACTTTTCCATTAGCCCCGAAGGCAGCTTGCAGCACTTAACAGGGAATTATTTGTTTTAGTCCGAGCAGTCCCAAAAAGAATCCCCGATAAGTAGCTCAATATCGGGTTTCACATTAACAAACAGGCCCAGGAACTTATCCCAGATACTATGGGTTAACGCCTATTAACAGTGTCGCTTACCAGGTGAGACAAGTGGGCTCTAATTGAATTGCCTGAGCTCTAAAGCTTGATGTGGCTAATGAGCACTGTTTTATAAATTGTATTGACAGTCCTTGTCTAAAATGGGATTGGTGCTGTAAGCCGTTCAGTCAAGTGACTAGGTGACGCAGTAACTACTACCACATGAGGAAGATACTTTTCTGTAGTGATAATTGGGAACTGAGAGTATAAGAGCTGCAGTGATACTTTGAAATGAGTCAGTGTTGTCCTGACCTCAACTGTGGTAACGTGGGGGTAGGGGGAGAGAGACATACAGAGCAGATGTCTGAGACTATAAATGAATGCATTTACACACCAACAATTCACTGTTACACTAATGCTAGCCATACATCAGACCAACTTTCCTCCAACTCTCCAACCATCCAACTTTTCTGTCCAACTAAAACAGTGCTCTACACATCTAACCAAATTTTCAGCAGACCAGCCAACATCTCTCCAACTTGGGATGTCACATAAATATGCGGACAGTGACCGTTAGTGGAATGCGGGGGTGCCGTGACCGCGGGTGGAATCTGGGGGTGCCGCGATCGCACACGTGGGGGGCAGTGACCGTGGGTGGGGTGCGGTGGTGCTGCAATCGCTGGGGGGGGGGGGTGCCGCAGAAATACACAAGTCCTTAAATTAATACAGTATTTAATGCTCAGTATAGGGCAGCTGTAAAGTTAGCACTGTCACCGCTCTGGATTGGGCAACACCAAGTATGGTGAGGGCAGGTGCATGTACTGTAATTGCAACTAAGGTGGATCTCTTGCTGGTGCAGGAGGACCGGTGCAATGCGACACAGTGATAATGCCAATAAGCAGCTCTAGCCAGGCCTTATAGCTGATAGTACTTACTGTCATTCATCCCCGTAGCGCAGGGGTGGGGAACCTCCGGCCTGCGGGCCATATAAGGCCCGCAAAGCCGTTTGGTCCGGCCCAGTGAGACACGCTGCCGCTCAGTCCGGCGGCAGCGTGTCTCAGCTGTCACTACACGGAGGAGAGCATGGCTATTTTTGGGCGGCTGCGGCGGCGTGTAGGACTTGAAACCAGCCGCCGGTTCGTGAGCCAGAGTCAGAGCTCGCGGACCGGCAGCCAATCAGGAGCCGCGGCTGCCGGTCCGCGAGCTCTGATTGGCTCTCGAACCGGCGGCTGGTTTCGAGTCCTACACGCCGCCGCCCAACATAGCTGCGCTCTCCTCCGTGTCCCCGCCGAAAGGAACGGTAAGCAGCACGGGGGGCGGGGGGGGCATCTGTATACCTGGCACTGTGAGGGGCATCTGTATACCTGGCACTGTGAGGGGCATCTGTATACCTGGCACTGTGAGGGGCATCTGTATACCTGGCACTGTGAGGGGCATCTGTATACCTGGCACTGTGAGGGGCATCTGTATACCTGGCACTGTGGGGGCATCTGTATACCTGGCACTGTGGGGGCATCTGTATACCTGGCACTGTGGGGGCATCTGTATACCTGGCACTGTGGGGGCATCTGTATACCTGGCACTGTGGGGGCATCTGTATACCTGGCACTGTGGGGGCATCTGTATACCTGGCACTGTGGGGGGCATCTGGATACCTGGCACTGTGGGGGGCATCTGGATACCTGGCACTGTCAGGGGCATCTGGATACCTGGCACTGTGGGGGCATCTGGATACCTGGCACTGTGGGGGCATCTTGATACCTGGCACTGTGAGGGGCATCTGTATACCTGGCACTGTGAGGGGCATCTGTATACCTGGCACTGTGAGGGGCATCTGTATACCTGACACTGTGAGGGGCATCTGTATACCTGGCACTGTGGGGACATCTGTATACCAGGCACTGTGAAGGGGCATTTGTATACCAGGCACTGTGAAGGGGCATTTGTATACCAGGCACTGTGGGGGCATTTGTATACCAGGCACTGTGGGGGCATTTGTATACCAGGCACTGTGGGGGCATTTGTATACCTGGCACTGTGGGGACATCTGTATACCTGGCACTGTGAGGGGCATCTGTATACCTGGCACTGTGAGGGGCATCTGTATACCTGGCACTGTGAGGGGCATCTGTATACCTGGCACTGTGAGGGGCATCTGTATACCTGGCACTGTGAGGGGCATCTGTATACCTGGCACTGTGAGGGGCATCTGTATACCTGGCACTGTGGGGACATCTGTATACCTGGCACTGTGGGGGACATCTGTATACCTGGCACTGTGGGGGGCATCTGTATACCTGGCACTGTGGGGGCATTTGTATACCTGGCACTATTGGGGGCATATGTGTATCACGTCCCATTTTAACTGGCCACACCCATTTTTTGGGCGCGCCGGGGGCAGACTTGTATGGCCCCCGAAGGATTTTATAAATATCCAAATGGCCCTCGGTAGAAAAAAGGTTCCCCACCCCTGCCGTAGCGGCTACAGTATTGTATATGAAGTTGCAGCCAACTATTCAGATTACTTAATACATATTTTTATTTGGACTGCTTTCATGTTGAACTCTGGCAGGCAACAAACAAGTGCTTGTATTTATTTGGATTTAAATGAAATTGTATTTTGTGTTTAGAATTATATTGTATATGGTAAATGTGACTGTCTTATTTATTACTAATATTGTCAAGACTCTGTTCTCTCTAGTATATGTTACACTTATTTACATTATCATATTGTATAAAAGTGGCAAATGTGGCTAGAATTTACTACTAGCACTCTCAGGCCACATCTCCACCCTTCTCTAAGCTATATTGGTGTGAGTATACACGCTTTGTAGTCCTGATGTAAGCCTGTCTCATATGGTAGCGTTGTACAGCTGGATGCATGTTGAGCTGTGTCTAACTGGGCATATGTACTTTAATGTGCTCTTTCAGGTGAGCATTTACTGCCTATATTTGTGTGTGCCAGTGTGTACTGATTTGTGGCAAGAGTTGCACCAGTAACTGACTAAAGTGTTCAGCTTCAGCCTAATCACTGCAAGTGCTACCTAACAACAGAACTACATCAGTTGCTGTTAAAAGGTTGTGACAGGGGCAGCCCGGCAGTAGTGTTGTACTGCCGTAGCTGTCCCTGATCCTCCTCCCGCTCTGCCGCCACTGCTGGGTGTCCCGGTGTGACAGGGGCAGCTTGGCAGTAGTGTTGTACTACCGTAGCTGTCCCTGGTCCTCCTCCCCCTCCGTCGCCACTGCTGGGTGTCCCGGTGTGACAGGGGCAGCCCGGCAGTAGTGTTGTACTGCCGTAGCTGTCCCTGGTCCTCCTCCCCCTCCGCCGCCACTGCTGGGTGTCCTGGTGTGACAGGGGCAGCCCGGCAGTAGTGTTGTACTGCCGTAGCTGTCCCTGATCCTCCTCCCGCTCTGCCGCCACTGCTGGGTGTCCCGGTGTGACAGGGGCAGCTTGGCAGTAGTGTTGTACTGCCGTAGCTGTCCCTGGTCCTCCTCCCCCTCCGCCGCCACTGCTGGGTGTCCCGGTGTGACAGGGGCAGCTTGGCAGTAGTGTTGTACTGCCGTAGCTGTCCCTGGTCCTCCTCCCCCTCCACCGCCACTGCTGGGTGTCCCGGTGTGACAGGGGCAGCCCGGCAGTAGTGTTGTACTGCCGTAGCTGTCCCTGGTCCTACTCCCCCTCCGCCGCCACTGCTGGGTGTCCCGGTGTGACAGCAGGGGCAGCTTGGCAGTAGTGTTGTACTGCCGTAGCTGTCCCTGGTCCTCCTCCGGCTCTGCCGCCACTGCTGGGTGTCCCGGTGTGACAGGGGCCGCTTGGCAGTAGTGTTGTACTGCCGTAGCTGTCCTTGGTCGTCCTCCTGCTCCACCGCCACTGCTGGGGATCCCAGTGTGACAGGGGCAGCTCGGCAGTAGTGATGTACTACCGTAGCTGTCCCTGGTCCTCCTCCTGCTCCGCCGCCACTGCTGGGGATCCCAGTGTGACAGGGGCAGCTCGGCAGTAGTGATGTACTGCCGTAGCTGCCCCTGGTCCTCCTCCCGGCTCCTGCTCCACAGTGCTGCCCAGCAGGCAGTGATTGTGAAAGAAGTAGGCGGAGATTGCTGGCCAGTGTCTGCCTGCTTATCGCTCAGTTGGGGGGAAAGTTCCTCCTACACCTGAACGATTAATTGGGAAAATCAAAAGTTTGATTTTTCCAACTAGTTGGACCAACCGTTTCTGGCCGTTTTTTAGCGTGTGTGAGCAAACTGCTGATAATCGTTTGCTCCCACACACTGCCAGATTATCTTTCCAACTAGCCAACTTGTACGTATGGCAGGCATAAGTATTGGCTGACTTATAAAAGCTTTATGAAGATCCTCTGCTTTTACAACCTGCATTCCCTTCTAGAATTCTGTTGCGTACACACCCTGCTGCACATGGTGAACTCCAGGAACTCTCTGTCTGTTCTCAGGAACCCACATACAACTCATCTGTGCTTAGCAGTGCTAGATGGGAACAGGGGTGGATAGAACAACCGGCAAAACAAAAATAGAAAGAAAATAAACACATGACCGTAAATAGGTCTCTAAAATACATTTTGTTTATTAGCTTAAACTACAGTAGTCCTTTTTAGTCTTTCACGCTCTGATTTTAGTCTTTGTTCTGTAACAATGCTCCAGCGTCCTTTTTTACGCTGCTGATAGATTTTCCTTGTGTGAAGTGATGTGGGTGGCACTGCCAGTTACATGTCCCCAAGAGATCACTCAGAGAACAAACAGTCTGAGAAGCTTATAGTAACAGTCAGTAGCATGCTGTGCTTTCCTCAGTGGGAAAGCCCCAGTACAGCAGTCACAATACAGTAAGACTCCTCAGTGTTAATGTTCTGTACTTTACGTATCCATTACACAACATTTGCATTGTCAGTGAATTGTCTGAAATGTAAAAAAAATAAATAACTTGGCATTGCAATGGCTACAGTGTAACACCAGCTAAAAACACAGCTCAAAGCCTGGTGAGGGTGACGTAAGGGTGCCCATATGCATTTTTGTTGTGTGTTAATATACGATACAGTAACGCTAAAATATATATATATATATATACACACACACACACACACACACACACACACACACACGCGTATTTAAGGTAAAGAAGAAACATAGGGGCAGATGTATGAACCTGCAGAAGGCATAAGGAAGTTATAAACCAGTGATAAATGCAAGGTGATAAACACACCAGCCAATCAGCTCCCATATGTAAATTAACAGTTAGGAGCTGATTGGCTGGTGCATTATCACCTTGCACTTAACACTGCTTTATCACTGGTTTATCACTTCCTTATGCCTTCTCCAGGTTAATACATCTACCCCAGTGTTCTTAACACTCATTTATCCCCAATTAATTGCAGCACACTATGCTAAACTGCACCAATTGGGTACTAGCGTTACTGAATCATGTATGTGTATGTGTGTGTGTGTATGTATGTATGTATGTATGTATGTATATATATATATATATATATATATATATATATATATATATATATATATATATATATATATATATATATATATATATAATATATATATATATATATACTGCTCAAAAAAATAAAGGGAACACTAAAATAACACATCATAGATCTGAATGAATGAAATATTCTTATTAAATACTTTGTTCTTTACATAGTTGAATGTGCTCACAACAAAATCACACAAAGATTATCAATGGAAATCAAATTTATTAACCCATGGAGGTCTGGATTTGGAGTCACACTCAAAATTAAAGTGGAAAAACACACTACAGGCTGATCCAACTTTGATGTAATGTCCTTAAAACAAGTCAAAATGAGGCTCAGTAGTGTGTGTGGCCTCCACGTGCCTGTATGACCTCCCTACAACGCCTAGGCATGCTCCTGATGAGGTGGCGGATGGTCTCCTGAGGGAGCTCCTCCCAGACCTGGACTAAAGCATCCGCCAACTCCTGGACAGTCTGTGGTGCAACGTGGCATTGGTGGATGGAGCGGGACATGATGTCCCAGATATGCTCAATTGGATTCAGGTCTGGGGAACGGGCGGGCCAGTCCATAGCATCAATGCCTTCGTCTTGCAGGAACTGCTGACACACTCCAGCCACATGAGGTCTAGCATTGTCTTGCATTAGGAGGAACCCAGGGCCAACCGCACCAGCATATGGTCTCACAAGGGGTCTGAGGATCTCATCTCGGTACCTAATGGCAGTCAGGCTACCTTTGGCGAGCACATGGAGGGCTGTGCGGCCCCCCAAAGAAATGCTACCCCACACCATTACTGACCCACTGCTAAACCGGTCATGCTGGAGGATGTTGCAGGCAGCAGAATGTTCTCCTTGGCGTCTCCAGACTCTGTCACATGTGCTCAGTGAGAACCTGCTTTCATCTGTGAAGAGCACAGGGCGCCAGTGGCGAATTTGCCAATCTTGGTGTTCTCTGGCAAATGCCAAACGTCCTGCACGGTGTTAGGCTGTAAGCACAACCCCCACCTGTGGGCGTCGGGCCCTCATACCACCCTCATGGAGTCTGTTTATGATCATTTGAGTAGACACATGCACATTTGTGGCTTGCTGGAGGTCATTTTCCAGGGCTCTGGCAGTGCTCCTCCTGTTCATCCTTGCACAAAGGCGGAGGTAACGGTCCTGCTGCTGGGTTGTTGCCCTCCTACGGCCTCCTCCATGTCTCCTGATGTACTGGCCTGTCTCCTGGTAGCGCCTCCATGCTCTGGACACTACGCTGACGGACACGGCAAACCTTCTTGCCACAGCTCGCATTGATGTGCCATCCTGGATGAGCTGCACTACCTGAGCCACTTGTGTGGGTTGTAGACTCCGTCTCATACTACCACTAGAGTGAAAGCACCGCCAGCTTTCAAAAGTGACCAAAACATCAGCCAGAAAGCATAGGAGCTGAGAAGTGGTCTGCGGTCACCACCTGCAGAACAATTCCTTTATTGGGGGTGTCTTGCTAATTGCTTATAATTTCCACCGTTTGTCTATTCCATTTGCACAACAGCATGTGAAATTGATTGTCAATCAGCGTTGCTTCCTAAGTGGACAGTTTAATTTAACAGAAGTGTGATTGACTTGGAGTTAAATTGTGTTTAAGTGTTCCCTTTATTTTTTTGAGCAGTGTGTGTGTATGTATGTGTGTATATATATATATATATATATATATATGTGTGTGTATATATATATATATATATATATATATATATATGTATATATATATGTATATATATATATATATGTATGTATGTATATATATATGTATATATATATATGTATATGTATATATATATATATATATATATATATATATATATATATATATATATACATACATACATACATATACATTATAATAGTTTGTTACGTAGTTAAGGTTGAAAAAAGACAATTGTCCATCGAGTTCAACCTATAGTGCTATTTACAGATGATATCCTCGGATGCCATTTTCGGCTTAAAAATGTATCTAAACCTTTTTTGAACATCACGATAGATTCAGACATTACCACTTTCTCCGGCAGTGTGTTCCATAATCTAACCGCCCATACGGTAAAGAAACCCTTCCTTCGTTTGGTGTTGAACTCCCTCTCCACCAACTTTAAAGGATGACCTCGTGTCCTGTGTACAGTTCTCTCGATAAGTAAATCACCAGAAAGATCCCTATAAGGTCCCTTCATGTACTTGAAGATATTAATCATATCCCCCTCTCAGACGCCTTTTCTCTAGTGTAAACATTCCCAACTTAACTACCTTTTCCTCATATTCCAAGGACTCTAAACCTTTAATCAATTTAGTAGCTCTTTTCTGCACCTTTTCTAGTTCTACTATGTCTTTTTTATAATGAGGAGCCCAGAACTGTACACAGTATTCCAGACTGGGCCGTACCAGTGATTTATACAATGGCAGGATTACGCTTCCATCTCTAGTCTCTCTTCCCCGTTTTATGCATGCTAATACCCTATTGGCCTTCACTGCAGCATCCCGACGTTGGGCACTACTGCTAAGTCTATCATCTTTGTTCACCCCCAAATCCTTCTCCATTACTGACTTTCCAAGAATTACCCTATTCAATGTATAGGTTGCCTGTTCTTTTCTGATCCTGACATGCATTACTTTGCATTTCTCTATATTAAATCTCACACTCCACTTGGCTCTCCAAACCCCCAGTTTAGTTAAGTCGCTTTGAAGAGGGACCACATATTGATCTGATCTAATTATCCTACAGAGCTTAGTATCGTCTGCAAAAATTGATACCTTACTCTCGATACTGTTTACTATGTCATTTATAAATATGTTCAACAGTAAAGGTCCCAGCACAGATCCTTGTGGTACACCACTCAATACCTCAGTCCAACCTGAAAATGTTCCGTTGACTACCACTCGCTGTTTCCTATTAGCCAACCAATTTTTGATCCAAGTACAAATATTTTCACCAAGCCCAAGCTCCCTTAATATACAAAACAACCTTATGCGAGGAACTGTGTCGAAGGCTTTTGCAAAATCTAGAAAGACCACATCCACCGCATTACCCATGTCTAAGTTTGCACTCACTTCCTCGTAGAAGCTAATTAAGTTAGTCTGACATGACCTATTTTTTACAAAGCCATGCTGGTTCTTACACATTATGTTTGAGCATCCCAGATACTCCTGAATGCTATCCCTTAATATGCCTTCTAATATTTTTCCTAATATAGAAGTCAGGTTTACCGGTCTGTAATCTCCAGGATTAGATTTCATTCCCTTTTTTAAATAGTGGTACAACATCTGCAATACGCCAGTCCCTGGGAACTATGCCATTTGCTATTGAAGCGTTAAAGATTAAGTATAATGGCCTAGCTTACTCAGAGCTTGGCTCCATAAGAACCCTTGGGTGCAGTCCATCTGTTCCGGGATATTTATTAATCTTAATATTTTGTAATCGCTTCTGGATTTTCTGCTTCACTTAAATACGTTAAATAATCTTGGTAATTATACTTTGCACTAACTTCTTAAATTTCCTCCATATTTTCTCTATCGTCCTAAGTGGATGCTGGGGTTCCTGAAAGGACCATGGGGAATAGCGGCTCCGCAGGAGACAGGGCACAAAAGTAAAGCTTTTACAGGTCAGGTGGTGTGTACTGGCTCCTCCCCCTATGACCCTCCTCCAGACTCCAGTTAGATTTTTGTGCCCGGCCGAGAAGGGTGCAATCTAGGTGGCTCTCCTAAAGAGCTGCTTAGAGAAAGTTTAGCTAGGTTTTTTATTTTACAGTGATTCCTGCTGGCAACAGGATCACTGCAACGAGGGACAGAGGGGAGAAGAAGTGAACTCACCTGCGTGCAGGATGGATTGGCTTCTTGGCTACTGGACATGAAGCTCCAGAGGGACGATCACAGGTACAGCCTGGATGGTCACCGGAGCCACGCCGCCGGCCCCCTCACAGATGCTGAAGCAAGAAGAGGTCCAGAATCGGCGGCTGAAGACTCCTGCAGTCTTCTTAAGGTAGCGCACAGCACTGCAGCTGTGCGCCATTTTCCTCTCAGCACACTTCACACGGCAGTCACTGAGGGTGCAGGGCGCTGGGGGGGGGGCGCCCTGGGAGGCAAATGAAAACCTTTAAAAAGGCTAAAAATACCTCACATATAGCCCCAGAGGCTATATGGAGATATTTACCCCTGCCTAAATGTACTAAATAGCGGGAGACGAGCCCGCCGGAAAAGGGGCGGGGCCTATCTCCTCAGCACACGGCGCCATTTTCTGTCACAGCTCCGCTGGTCAGGAAGGCTCCCAGGTCTCTCCCCTGCACTGCACTACAGAAACAGGGTATAACAGAGAGGGGGGGCAAAATAAATGGCAATATATTAATATAAAAGCAGCTATAAGGGAGCACTTAATCATAAGGCTATCCCTGTCATATATAGCGCTTTTTGGTGTGTGCTGGCAGACTCTCCCTCTGTCTCCCCAAAGGGCTAGTGGGTCCTGTCTTCGTATAGAGCATTCCCTGTGTGTCTGCTGTGTGTCGGTACGTGTGTGTCGACATGTATGAGGACGTTATTGGTGTGGAGGCGGAGCAATTGCCAAATATGAGGATGTCACCTCCTAGGGGGTCGACACCAGAATGGATGCCTTTATTTGTGGAATTACGGGATAGCGTCAACTCGCTTAAGCAGTCGTTTGCCGACATAAGGCGGCCGGACACTCAATTAGTGCCTGTCCAGGCGCCTCAAACACCGTCAGGGGCTGTAAAACGCCCCTTGCCTCAGTCGGTCGACACAGACCCAGACACAGGCACTGATTCCGGTGGTGAAGGTGACGAATCAACCGTATTTTCCAGTAGGGCCACACGTTATATGATTTTGGCAATAAAGGAGATGTTACATTTAGCTGATACTACAGGTACCACTAAACAGGGTATTATGTGGGGTGTGAAAAAACTACCAGTAGTTTTTACCGAATCAGAAGAATTAAATGACGTGTGTGATGAAGCGTGGGGTGCCCCGATAAAAAACTGCTAATTTCAAAGAAGTTATTGGCTTTATACCCTTTCCCGCCAGAGGTTAGGGAGCGCTGGGAAACACCTCCTAGGGTGGACAAAGCGCTAACACGCTTATCAAAACAAGTGGCGTTACCCTCTCCTGAGACGGCCGCACTTAAAGATCCATCAGATAGGAGGATGGAAAATATCCAAAAAGGTATATACACACATGCAGGTGTTATACTACGACCAGCTATTGCGACTGCCTGGATGTGCAGTGCTGGGGTAGTTTGGTCAGAGTCCCTGATCGAAAATATTGATACCCTGGACAGGGACAATATTTTACTGTCGTTAGAACAAATAAAGGATGCATTTCTTTATATGCGTGATGCACAGAGAGATATCTGCACACTGGCATCACGGGTAAGTGCTATGTCCATTTCGGCCAGAAGAGCTTTATGGACACGACAGTGGACAGGCGATGCGTAGAGGAGTTATTTGGGGTCGGTCTATCGGATTTGGTGGCCACGGCTACGGCCGGGAAATCCACCTTTCTACCTCAAGTCACTCCCCAACAGAAAAAGGCACCGACCTTTCAACCGCAGCCCTTTCGTTCCTTTAAAAATAAGAGAGCAAAGGGCTATTCATATCTGCCACGAGGCAGAGGACGAGGGAAGAGACAGCAACAGGCAGCTCCTTCCCAGGAACCGAAGCCCTCCCCGGCTTCTACAAAAGCCTCAGCATGACGCTGGGGCTTCGCAAGCGGACTCGGGGGCGGTAGGCGGTCGTCTCAAGAATTACAGCGCGCAGTGGGCTCACTCGCAGGTAAATCCCTGGATCCTGCAGATAATATCTCAGGGGTACAGGTTGAAATTAGAGACAGAGCCACCTCGCCGTTTCCTGAAGTCTGCTTTACCAACGTCCCCCTCAGAAAGGGAGACGGTTTTGGAAGCCATTCACAAGCTGTATTCTCAGCAGGTGATAGTCAAGGTACCTCTTCTACAACAAGGGAAGGGGTATTATTCCACTCTTTTTGTGGTACCGAAGCCGGATGGCTCGGTAAGGCCTATTCTAAATCTGAAGTCCTTGAACCTGTACATAAAGAAGTTCAAGTTCAAGATGGAGTCACTCAGAGCAGTGATAGCGAACCTGGAAGAAGGGGACTTTATGGTATCCTTGGACATCAAGGATGCGTATCTCCACGTTCCAATTACCCCTCACACCAGGGGTACCTCAGGTTCGTTGTACAAAACTGTCACTATCAGTTTCAGACGCTGCCGTTTGGTTTGTCCACGGCACCTCGGGTCTTTACAAAGGTAATGGCCGAGATAATATTTCTTCTTCGAAGAAAAGGCGTATTAATTATCCCATACTTGGACGATCTCCTAATAAGGGCAAGGTCCAGAGAACAGCTAGAGATGGGTTTAGCACTATCTCAAGAGGTGCTAAAGCAGCACGGATGGATTCTGAATATTCCAAAATCCCAATTAATGCCGACAACTCGTCTGCTGTTCCTGGGGATGATTCTGGACACAGTTCAGAAAAAGGTTTTTCTTCCCGAAGAAAAAGCCAAGGAGTTATCTGACCTGGTCAGGAACCTCCTAAAACCAGGAAAGGTGTCTGTACATCAATGCACAAGAGTCCTGGGAAAAAATGGTAGCTTCTTACGAAGCAATCCCTTTCGGCAGATTCCATGCAAAGGGATCTGTTGGACAAATGGTCAGGGTCGCATCTTCAGATGCACCTGCGGATAACCCTGTCGCCGAGGACAAGGGTATCCCTTCTGTGGTGGTTGCAGGAGGCTCATCTATTGGAGGGCCGCAGATTCGGCATGCAGGATTGGATCCTGGTGACCACGGATGCCAGCCTGAGAGGCTGGGGAGCAGTCACACAGGGAAGAAATTTCCAGGGAGTGTGGTCGAGCCTGAAAAAGTCTCTTCACATAAGCATTCTGGAACTAAGAGCAATCTACAATGCTCTAAGCCAGGCGGAACCTCTGCTTCAAGGAAGACCGGTGTTGATCCAGTCGGACAACATCACGGCAGTCGCCCATGTAAACAGACGGGGCGGCACAAGAAGCAGGAGGGCAATGGCAGAAGCTGCCAGGATCCTTCGCTGGGCGGAGAATCACGTGATAGCACTGTCAGCAGTATTCATCCCGGGCGTGGACAACTGGGAAGCAGACTTCCTCAGCAGACACGACCTTCACCCGGGAGAGTGGGGACTTCATCCAGAAGTTTTCCACATGCTATTAAACCGTTGGGTAAAACCAATGGTGGACATGATGGCGTCTCGCCTCAACAAAACACTGGACAGGTATTGCGCCAGGTCAAGAGATCCGCAGGCAATAGCTGTGGACGCGCTGGTAACACCTTGGGTGTACCAGTCGGTATATGTGTTTCCTCCTCTGCCTCTCATACCAAAGGTATTGAGGATTATACGGCAAAGAGGAGTAAGACTAGTGGCTCCGGATTGGCCAAGAAGGACTTGGTACCCGGAACTTCAAGAGATGGTCACGGACGATCCGTGGCCTCTACTTCTGAGAAGGGACCTGCTTCAGCAGGGTCCTTGTCTTTTTCAAGACTTACCGCGGCTGCGTTTGACGGCATGGCGTTTGAATGCCAGATCCTAAAAGGAAAAGGCATTCCAGAAGAAGTCATTCCTACCTTGATAAAGGCAAGGAAGGAAGTCACCGCGAAGCATTATCGCCGTATTTGGCGAAAATATGTTGCGCGGTGCGAGCAGCGGAGTGCTCCGATGGAGGAATTTCAACTGGGTCGTTTTCCTACATTTCCTGCAATCAGGATTGTCTATGGGTCTCAAATTGGGATCTATTAAGGTTCAAATTTCGGCCCTATCAATATTCTTCCAAAAAGAATTGGCCTCAGTCCCTGAGGTCCAGATTTTTATCTAAGGAGTACTACATATACAGCCTCCTGTGGTGCCTAAGGTGGCACCGTGGGATCTAAATGTAGTTTTAGATTTCCTCAAATCCAATTGGTTTGAACCACTAAAGAATGTGGATTTAAATTATATCTCACATGGAAAGTGACTATGTTACTGGCCCTGGCTTCGGCCGGGAGAGTATCTGAACTGGCGGCTTTGTTTTATAAAAGCCCTTATTTAATTTTCCATTCGACATAGGGCAGAGCTGCGGACGCGTCCGCATTTTCTCCCTAAGGTGGTATCAGCGTTTCACCTGAACCAGCCTATTGTAGTGCCTGCGGCTACAGACGACTTGAAGGACTCCAAGTTGTTGGACGTTGTCAGAGCCTTAAAAATATACATTTAAAGGACGGCTGGAGTCAGAAAATCTGACTCGCTGTTTATACTGTATGCACCCAACAAGTTGGGTGCACCTGCTTCTAAGCAGTCGATTGCTCGTTGGATTTGTAACAAAATTCAACTTGTACATTCTGTGGCAGGCCTGCCACAGCCTAAATCTGTTAAGGCCCATTCCGCAAGGAAGGTGGGCTCATCTTGGGCGGCTGCCCGAGGGGTCTCGGCATTACAACTCTGCCGAGCAGCTACGTGGTCAGGGGAGAACACGTTTGTAAATTTTTACAAATTTGATACCCTGGCAAAGGAGGACCTGGAGTTCTCTCATTCGGTGCTGCAGAGTCATCCGCACTCTCCCGCCCGTTTGGGAGCTTTGGTATAATCCCCATGGTCCTTTCAGGAACCCCAGCATCCACTTAGGACGATAGAGAAAATAAGAATTTACTTACCGATAATTCTATTTCTCGGAGTCCGTAGTGGATGCTGGGCGCCCATCCCAAGTGCGGATTATCTGCAATACTTGTACATAGTTATTGTTAACTAATTCGGGTTATTGTTTAGGAAGCCATCTTTCAGAGGCTCCTCTGTTATCATACTGTTAACTGGGTTTAGATCACAAGTTGTACGGTGTGATTGGTGTGGCTGGTATGAGTCTTACCCGGGATTCAAAATCCTCCCTTATTGTGTACGCTCGTCCGGGCACAGTACCTAACTGGAGTCTGGAGGAGGGTCATAGGGGGAGGAGCCAGTACACACCACCTGACCTGTAAAAGCTTTACTTTTGTGCCCTGTCTCCTGCGGAGCCGCTATTCCCCATGGTCCTTTCAGGAACCCCAGCATCCACTACGGACTCCGAGAAATAGAATTATCGGTAAGTAAATTCTTATTTTCTTCTCTAGTGAAAACTGACTAGGTCGGTTTTAAGTGGTCCTATGGTGTCTTTTTATTTTTTTTATCCTTTTACCATTGATATACTTGAAAAAAATATTTGGGTTAGTTTTACTTTCCTTCGCAATTAGTTTTTAAATTTCTATTTTCGCTGCTCTAATTTCCTTTTTGCACAATTTATAACATTCTTTGTAGCAGCGGCAGCTCTCCTTACTCTCAACAGATTTAAAAGCTTTAAATGCTCGCCTTTTTCTGTCCATTAATAACTTAACCTTGTTATTTAGCCACATCAGTTTAAAATTGCTCCTTTTGCTTGCCAAGGGAATGTACTCGTGCATGAGCTTTTGCAGCAATATTTTAAAGGTATCCCACATCTCTGTAGTGTTCTTACCGTTAAAGATTTGGTCCTAATCTATACCCTTTATAGATTGCCTGAGCATAATAAAATTTGCTTTCCTAAAATTAAAGATTTTAGTCGAATCCATATAACGCTGTTTACTGTAACACAGTTCGAATGTCACCATATTATGATCGTTATTTGCCATCGGCTCCCTTACTTTAATGTTATATATTGCCTCCACATTATTTATCACCAGGTCCAGTGTGGTGTTATTCCTAGTAGGTTCCTTAATCATTTGGGACAGATAGTTATCTTTTAGTATGTTACAAAACCTATAACACCTAATAATATAAAAAATCAGTACCGGTTGAAGACCTTGTGGCGCCCAGGGTGAACATATCCTCTGGCGCAAGAGCCCCTAATGCACGTTATGGTACAACCCCTTATACACATTGCGCCTTATACACGTTACACTAGGTAGAGCCCCTCTAGAGAGAGTGTCATTGTGTTGGTAGCCCTGTCACTCAGCATCTCTCTGGTCTGGCTGGGGCACAGCCTTCAGGTCCTTTGTGCTGCTCTCCTGGGTTAGGCCAGGAACCCCCGCCAAGGGCCAGCTGGTTCAGTGTCGGTGTGAGGGTCCGAGCCCCAGCATTGGAGGAGGATAGGCCGGAGCAGGGGGCTTGCCTGTGGAATACCCCTGGCGGGTGCGAGGAGGTGGTGGAGTCGCGGCGCTTCTCCCGGCTTCTACAGCCACGAGGTTGGTGCCAGTCAGGGCCTGTTGGCTGCCTTGGGTGGATTGGAGTCTGTGGGGGTCTGATCCAGGATCTTAGCTTGGGGCTTTGCCGAGAAGGGAGGGGGATCCCCTGTGGGCTCTTTAATTTGGGACCGGTGGTGGGCAGGGTTCCCTCAAGACTGGTGCCGGGGGCCGGTGCCACCTGTGCAGCCATGGAGCAGTGTGATGAGCGTGGGGATGGAGTGTCATGACTCGACGGCATGCCCGGGTGAATTTTTTGCCAGCCTGTTCCTGCATTCAGTATGTAAGTCCAAGATGCAGGATATAACTGCGTTTTACCCTCTGTGGCCCACTGTCTGCATGCCCAATGGAGTTGTGTATCCCCTACTATTGTGGACATTAACAGGACAATATATGGTTGAATGCTGAACCTGTCATCTACTATATGTGTTTAGGGAGTTGTCCCTCTTGTTATATGGTTGTGCCTGTCGGAGAATATCTTTCTAGCTCTGATTTGCTCCCTACAAAAGGCCTATGACAGGTATATGTGTGATTGTATTGCACTAATGGGTGTAAAGGGCAGTACACACTAGGAGAGATGTGTGCTGAGCGATCTGTCACAGACCGCTTAGCACACATCTCTCCCCCCGCTCAGTACAGCGCGATGTGTGCTGAGCAAGGGGGACGGGAAGGACGCTCATTTCACCCAGCAGGTGAAATGAGCGTTGTGCTGGATCTAGTCAGATTGCTTAAGTGGGGTACACATGGAGAGATCCGTGTTTAAAATCTAACAATCTGACCAGATTGCTTAGATTTTGAGCACGGATCTGCCGTGTGTATGCCCTCCAGCAATAGCCGCGCATCGCTATCGCCGGTGCTAGATTGAGCCTGCATGCAGGCTCAATCTAGCGGGTCGCTCACTTCACCGAGACCCGTGGCCTCTACCTCTTCGCAAGGACCTTCTCCAACAAGGGTTGTTCATTTATCAAGACTTACCACGACTACTTTTGACGGCATGGAGGTTGAGCGTCAAATTCTAGCCTGGAAAGGGGTAACGTCTAAACATTACCACTGTATTTGGAAAAAATACGTCTCTTGGTGTGAGTACAGGATATTTCCTGCGGTGGAATTTCAACTGGGACGTTTTCTCATTTTTCTGCAGTCAGGTGCGGATGTGGGCCTACGTTTGGGCTTCATAATAGTCCAGATTTCGGCCTCATCCATTTTCTTCCAGAAACAATTGGCTTCTCTCCCTGAGGTTCAGACATTTTTGAAGGGTGTTCTGCACATCCAACCGCCCTTTGTGCCTCCTACGACACCTTGGGATCTCAATATGGTGTTACAGTTCCTGCAGTCAGAATGGTTTGAGCCTTTACAGGACGTTGACAGAGTTTTTTTTTACGTGGAAGGACGTCACGCTGTTGGCCTTGGCTTCTGCGAGGCATGTGTCGGAGCTGGGGGCGTTGTCTCACAAAAGCCCCTATTTGAATTTTCATGAAGATGGGGCTGAGCTCAGAACTCGTCAGCAATTTCTTCCAAAGGTGGTGTCTGCATTTCATATCAACCAACCTATTGTGGTTCCGGTGGTTACCGACACCTCTGCTACTTCAAAGTCTTTGGATGTTGTGAGGGCTTTGAAGATCTATGTGAAGCAGACAGCTTGTCACAAAAAATCTAACTCGGTGTTTGTTCTCTAAGATCCCAATAAAATTGGGTGTCCTGCTTCAAAACAGACAATTGCACGCTGGATCAGGCTTACTATCCAGCATGCTTATTCCATGGCAGGTTTGCCAATCTGTACAGGCCCACTCTACTAGATCGTGGGTTCTTCCTGGGCGGCTGCCCGGGGTGTGTCGGCTTTAAAGCTCTGCCGAGCAGCTACTTGGTCAGGTTCAAACACGTTTGCTAAGTTCTACAAGTTCGATACTTTGGCCTCTGAGTACCTGAAGTTTGGTTAATCAGTTCTGGAGGAACCTCCGCATTCTCCCACCCGGTTTGAGAGCTTTGGTACATCCCCATGGTACTAATGTGGACCCCGGTACCCTCTAAGATGTAAGAGAAAATAGGATTTTAATTACCTACTGGTAAATCCATTTCTTGTAGTCCATAGAGGATACTGGGCGCCCGCCTGGTGCTTCGTTTCTTCCTGCACTGTTACTTGGTTAAGTATTGTTGGTTCAGCGGTTGCTGTTCCTGGTTTAAAGTTTGGTTAGCTTGGCTTTCCTCTTGTTGTGTGTGCTGGTTCGGAATCTCACCACTATCCTCTTAAAACTTTCTCTCAAAGTATGTCAGTCTCCTCTGGCACAGTTTCCTAGACTGAGTCTGGTAGGAGGGGCATAGAGGGAGGAGCCAGCCCACACTATCAAATTCTTAAAGTGCACATGGCTCCTAGTGGACCCGTCTATACCTCATGGTACTAATGTGGACCCCAGTATCCTCTACGGACTACGAGAAAAGGATTTACCGGTAGGTAATTAAAATCCTATTTTTTCCATGTCGACCTAATGACCATGTTGAACTAATGACCCATACCCTTCGAAGATGGCTTGAATTTCCTGTTCTGCATTACAAGGTGACTCATATTTCGTTGAGCCCTGAAAATTCACCAGTGTCTGGTTATACATCCGGTATTGGTTGCTGTCTTTTCAGCATTTGTGACCAATGAATAAATACATTTATGAGAAGTACATGTTAATGCAAATTCTTAATGCAAATTCTTTACTTCACCTGAAAGTGTCAAAATTGGCTAATCTTCACATGAAATCACATTGTTTTTAAAAACCCTGGTTTTCCAATATACACTTAATAGTGTGGACTCTGCTGCTTTATAGTGGTGATAGCTGGGTTGGGTAGAAGGGTTAAGGCAGCCATTAGGTACTTCTGATGTCACTTGTTGGAATGGTCGACCATGTGCTTAGGAATGTTTTAAATAAATTGTAAGCATGACCTACAGATGTGTCCACTTATACATATCCTCAACCAAATAGCCCCATTTGGCGCACCATAAAATCTGCAACTAAAGCTGAGTACACACCTATGCGATCCCTGGCTGATCAGGTAAAACGCTCCCAATCAGCCAGGCTCTGTGTGTACCAAGCTGTGACCTCCTGTGAGGCGGGGGTAGCGGCTCCTCTATGGGTATCGGGGGGTCGGATGTGCAGCACATAAGATGCGACCTCCCGGTCCCAACTGTTGCAGGAGTGTTATAAGCCATTTATCGGCTAACGCTCCGGCATCGGTACAGAGTACACACCTACACAATCAACGGCCATTCACCCGATATCTGGGGAACGGACCGATCATTGTATAGGTGTGTACCAGGTTAAGCTGCGCCGTTTGTCTCTTTTGCTTTCCACAATTTGCGTCTTTTCCGCACTGCTAACGAGCAAAAAGCACGAGGTACCTGTATCCTGTACATGGCTTGCTATAGCGGTGTAAAAGGGGGGGGGGGGGGGGGGGGCTGGACTGCACATCCTATTACTAAAGATATTAGGAGGTGCTATCATGCTGAGGCTTCTAATACTCTGCTGGGGGAAGAGAGATGCAGATGCACACTCTCTGCACTAAGAACACTGATAGTAAAAATAATTTAAATAAACCCTCACAATTAACATGGAATATAATGGAAGTTCTTAGAACACATTTGCGAAAATATGCGGGCCCATGTACCGCGGCCAGGTGACTTCATCACATGGGTCCCTAACATTCCTAATACTATCCCATTCTATAAATTTATTCAGGACTTACCTCTAAATAAGGCCTTATCAATGTGTGATCTGAAATGCAGGAACCCAGCTAATTAAAACACCTGAGGGTGAATGGGAGGAGTGCCAATACCAGAGGAAGGAAGCCTTGTGTGAAAGATGCTAGTCCGAGAAAAAATAGGCAAGAGACCGGGTCTGATATAACTGAGGGGAAGCTGTCAGGATCCCGGCTGTCTGGAACCCGGCAGTCAGAATACCGACACCGGGATCCCGACACTAGTCTGAATGCCGACCACCAGCATCCAGAAAGGGAGCAAAAACCCGGCGCCGTAGTCCCGCCATCCGGGATCCCGAGCGAGGAAACATCACAGTGCTTCAGAGGTAAGCCGCGGGGTGGGGGAAGGTTAGGTTTAGGCTGCATCCTGGGGGGGGGTTAGGGTTAGGCTGTGTGTAGGGGGGGTTAGAGTTAGGCACCCCCCTTGAGGGTTAGGGTTGGACTACAGGGTGGGGGGCATAGTTTTAGGCACAGAGGGGGGAGGTTAGGGTTAGGCTGCGGGTAAGGAGGGTTAAAGGGGTGGGGAGAGGGTAGAACACCCTTTACTCACCCCTGTCTGTATTTTCAACTTCGGTATCCCAGCGTCGGTATTTCGAACATCGGGATCTCATACTGATCCCAACTAAGGTGCATCATGCACTTCGCCAAGCAGATTCATGCACGTTTGTGAGAAAAGTATGAATACTAAGGGGCCCATTTATCAACGAGTTTTGTCTTATGCAACGAGTTTTAAAACTTGTTGCGTTTGATAAATGGTGCTGCAGCCAATAAGCTCCCAACTGTCATTTTTCAAACACATGACAGTTAGGAGCTGATTGGCTGGAGCACCGTTTATCATGCGCAACGAGTTTTAAAACTTGTTGCATATGATAACATTTGTTGATAAATAGGCCCCTAAGTCCTCAGTACTCTACACATCTGTTATGTGGCTACGGTGTGAAGAAGATACAAAACTTTGAAACTAGCCGTCTGTGGTGTGGCTTCTGTGTCGCGCCAAGCGTCTCGCACCATGTAGCACAAGAGATATAAGTGTGTAAGAACAAACACTTCTGTTATACCAGTGTTTCCTACTTGTTTGTTGCTCAGTTGCCTTTTGCATTAAAGCCATGGTAAAACTTGCATTCTTTTTAATTTTAATCATCTTTCCTGTTCTGTTATGTTATGCCTTATTCCCACCCACGCTGCTCTACTTCTCCACATGTGGTTTGTCAGTTATTATTTTCCTATCTCATGACTGTACCCACACTAGCCGTGTGTATACGTTTTCAGTTTGACCTTTTTAATGCTTCTAAAAACAAGAATAAGGTGTGTGGGAAAGAGGGGGGGGGGGGGGGGAGGGAGAAGACAATCTGTATTACTGTAGTACCTAGTAAGTCTTTTAATCACCAACGTAAAATTGCTGATTTTGCAAGCTTTGCATATGATGTGTTATCAGAATATTGCACGTGGTCCTATAGACAGTGCATTGTGGCATAAGGTATGAAACTGCAACACAACTTCCATTAGTATATCATGGGCCTTTCAAAGTCTAGATTTCTTTACTCACATGGGCCCCCGGTGCAGTGTCATAGCCTGCAGCTTAATGCCCACTAGAGCACTTGTCCCTGATTCTGAGTTGAATGCATTCCGCTGATATCTGCATATGCGCCATATGCACACAGATTGAGATTGAAAAGGTGGGGTAACTGGACAGCGACCATGTGATGGTTCAGAACTGATCCATCTCATGGGACCGTAGTGGACATGTGTGAGCCGACCACAATGCTCGTTTGTGATGTGCGGATTGAGAGAGGGTGCCACAGAGTGATGTTTTGCATACAGCAGTGTCACCGAGAAGAAGAGGAGCAAGAGCACTTTGCCTGGGCTTGTTGGAGAGGGAAGCCTTCACCATTAACACTTCAGAGAGGAGACCAGAGCAGCAGCAGCAAGCAGTCTCCTCTCTCCCTGCATGATGTGATGTGCAGAGTGGGGGGGAGCAGTCTCGCAGATCCCTCTGTGCATCGCACGGTGCAGAGTAACTTTGCACAATCTGTTTAGTCGGACCTAGCCACGCTTCGCTTATTTGGCCATGCCATCCACAGAACCTGGGCCCATCCTTCATATCGATTGCCCTGGCAGCATGGAGTGGGTTCAGTTCCTGCTACTAATGATGTTTGCTGTTGATAGATAGAAGCCGGGCCAGCCTTTGCATGCAGATGCGCAGATAATCTGCATCGATTGTCATTAGTGTTATGGTTCTGCAGCCTTACGGACAAGCAGTCGCAGATTTGTCCTACTCAGAATCGGCACCGATATTTGGTTTTATAAATTTATGATTTTATTTTTAATTAAAGTAATGCACAGAAAACACCCTGTAACTAGAAGTTTCTACTTGTCTTACAGTGCCCTGTGTTCTAAATAACCCCCTATTGCTTTTAAGTTCATAAATATTTAGGGGTTGATATTCATTGTCATTCAGTTATGTCAGTATGTGCGCTATGTAGGAGCGTATGGTTTCATCATCTTTCCTGATTTTTATTTCTTAATTTCTCCCTTCTCCTACAATTACTACACACAATTTGAATTTCATGTTAATTTCTTGAACTCTCAATATTGCTTATGTAGAGAGATTTCGTTGTTGAATGACACCTGAAATCTAATTCCTCTGTGAAGCTTGATAGAACCTGGGAGAAAGAGGGAACAGAGCAGGACCTTCATCCCGCTGCTTTCCCCGCCACTGCAGCTGTGTTTATAAGGCGTGGAATGCAGCTCAGCGAGGTTCTTGATCTGATCTTCTGCTTATACAGTGAGAGTAGAAGCAGATCCAGTATGGATTATTAGGGAGGAAATGGAAATAGAGCTTCATTAGCACTACAATTATTTGAACCTAGCCCTGGGATTCGGAGAGGGGCGGGGCTGGTCCCTCTTTCTCTCTCCCTCCCCCATCCCTAGGCCCTTCTCCTTCTCACTCCCTTCCATGTCCCTTCTCTATATCCCTTTCTATGTGTGTGTGTGTGTGTGTGTGTGTGTGTGTGTGTGTCCCTCTCCCTCTCTCTCTCTCTCTCTCTCTCTCTCTCCCTCTCTCCCTCTCTCTCTCTCTCTCCCTCTCTCTCTCTCTCTCTCCCTCCCTCCCTCTCTCTCTCTCTCTCTCTCTCTCTCTCTCTCTCTCTCTCTCTTTCTCCCTCTCTCTCCCTTTCTCCCTCTCTCTCTCTCCCTCTCTCTCCCTTCCATCTCTTCTTTCTCTCCATTCCGAGTCACTTCTCTCTCTTGGGGTATCCTATTAGCCACATTTAATTTTTCAGCTGTAAAAATGGGCTTACAATTTTAGATCCCTACCGAAAACACATGGGATCTGTGATAAATTCCTGTGGACCCATGTGTTTTCCCATCTCCGAGGGCTGATTATCAGGGATTATACGTGCCTGGTATCGGAGCTAATTGGATAGCCCCCGGCAAATCCACTAGCTGCAAAAAATCACCATGGCTAATTGGATACCGCCCAACTGTCTATCTCTCTCTCCCATGTCCCTAATCTCTCCCTCTCCAAATGCTGCTACTGTATTAACAGAATAAATCTCAATTTTACTGGAATGGATATATCTCCCTGGCATACAGAAAATGCCATATTTAGGTGTATCGTGGGAATAACCCCCCCCCCCTGTTGCTGTATGAGAAACTACTACTTTGTAACTGTCCAGCAAATGACCTCATGTGGCTGCAGTTTCCTTTACAGCCAACTGTGATGCTCCGTGTGCTCTAGTATGACATAGACATGTATCCATACGACAAAATGAATAGTACATAAAATTTTAGGGAATTTCTCTGACGTCCTAGTGGATGCTGGGTACTCCGTAAGGACCATGGGTACTCCGTAAGGACCATGGGGAATAGACGGGCTCCGCAGGAGACTGGGCACTCTTTAAAGAAAGATTAGGTACTATATCTGGTGTGCACTGGCTCCTCCCTCTATGCCCCTCCTCCAGACCTCAGTTAGTATCTGTGCCCGGCCAGAGCTGGATGCACCCTAGGGGCTCTCCTGAGCTTCCTAGAAAAGAAAGTATTTGTTAGGTTTTTTATTTTCAGTGAGATCTGCTGGCAACAGACTCACTGCTACGTGGGACTGAGGGGAGAGAAGCGAACCTACCTGCTTGCAGCTAGCTTGGGCTTCTAAGGCTACTGGACACCATTAGCTCCAGAGGGATCGAACACAGGCCCAGTCCTCGGTCGTCGGTCCCGGAGCCGCGCCGCCGTCCCCCTTGCAGAGCCAGAAGAACCGAAGAGAAGTTGAAAATCGGCGGCTGAAGACTCCAGTCTTCATTAAGGTAGCGCACAGCACTGCAGCTGTGCGCCATAGCTCCCTTAGCACACCACACACTCCGGTCACTGATGGGTGCAGGGCGCTGGGGGGGGGGGGCGCCCTGGGCAGCAAATTAGATTACCTTTTGGCAATAAAAACACACATAATACAGTCTAGTACTGTATATGTGTGTAAACCCCCGCCATTAAAGTACATAAAAGGACAGAAGCCCGCCGCTGAGGGGGCCGGGCCTTCTTCCTCAGCACACCGGCGCCATTTTCTCTTCTCAGCTGGAAGGAAGCTCCCCAGGCTCTCCCCTGCAGTATCCTGGTACACAAAGGGTAAAAAAGAGAGGGAGGGCACATAAATTTAGGCGCAAAACTGTGTATATAAGCTGCTTTAGGGGAAAAATCACTCAGTATAGTGAACATCCCTGTATTATATAGCGCTGTGGTGTGTGCTGGCATACTCTCTCTCTGTCTCTCCAAAGGGCCTGGTGGGGGAACTGTCTTCAAATAGAGCATCCCCTGTGTGTGTGTTGTGTCGGTACGCGTGTGTCGACATGTCTGAGGTAAAAGGAGGTGATAGAGCGGATATGTGTGTGGGAGGGTGTCTCCGTCGACAACGCCGACACCTGTTTGGATATGTGTAAGTGCTGGGGTAAAATTATTGTACAAAAGGTTAGGGAACAGAAAGGAAATCTACCCTGGTCTGTCCCTATGTCACAGAGTCCTTCAGAGTCTCTCTATGCTCACTATCCAAAATAACAAACACTGGTATCGACACGGAGTTTAACTCCACTGTCGACTAAGATAATGCAAAGTTACAGCCAAGAGGGCTAAAAGATATTCAATATATGATTATTGGAATAAAAGATGATTTGCATATCACTGATGACTCATCTGTCCCTGACACGAGAGTACACATGTTAAGGGGAAGAATGCTGAGGTAAATTTCCCTCCTCTCATGAGGAAAAAGAGCGGGAATCTCCAGACAAGAGATGGCAGCTTCCCACAAGAGAATTCTCAGGCTGTATCCTTTCCCCACTAGGGCCAGGATGTGTTGAGAATCTTCCCCTTGGGTGTCCTGTTTGCGCTAGCTATTCTCAGGGATCCTGCAGATAGTGTGCACATTCTAGTATACTACCCAGACCGGCGATTGTGTCGGCATGGGTTTATAGCGCTGTGGCAGCGTGGACAGGTACGTTATCAGCAGAGATTGAGACCCTAGTATGCATATAAATATTTTAAGATGCTGTCTTAAGTGATAGATATATAATTATAAAGCATGCCCAAAGGGACATGAGTATACTGGGTCCTAGAGTCAAAAGCTATGTCGATTTCTGCTTGACGTGTCCTGTAGAATATACATTGGACAGATGATGCCGACTTAAGAGGCATATGGAAGGCTGAGGATTGTGTGGAGAAAGGTTCTCTGGCCTGGTCTCCACAGCTATAGTTGGTAATTCTGCTAGTTTGCCCTATATTCCTGCACAGCCTGGGAAAGCACGACATTATTAAATGCAGCTTTTCGAATAAAGAAACAAGAAAGTCTGAGGTGCGTCCTTTCTTGTCAGAGCCGGGGGCAGAGGAAAGAAGCTGTACAACACAGCTAGTCCCCAGGAACAGAAGTCCTCCCCGGCCTCTACAAAAATCCACCGCATGTCGCTGGGGCTCCACAGGTGGAGCTAGGCCCGGTGGGGACACGCCTTCGTAAGTTCAGCCACAAGTGGGTTCACTCCCTGTTAGATCCCTGGGCAATAGAAATTGTGTCGCAGGGATACAGGCTGGACTGGGAGAAGATGCCCCCTCACCGAGGACCCGGCGGGCTTCCCCCCAAGAGAGGGAGCCAGTGTTAACTGCAATTCGTAAATTGTATCTTCAACAGGTGGTGGTCAAGGGTCCCCTCCTTCAACAAGAGGGTGTTATTATTCGACCATGTTATAATCCCGAAACCAGACGGTTCGGTTAGACCCATATTGAATTAAAATCCCTGAACATATACCTGAAAAGGTTCAAGTTCAAGATGGAATCGCTAAGAGCGGTCATTGCAAGCCTTCATGTCCCCATTTATCCACCTCATCAGGCGTACCTCAGAATTGCGGTACGGGATTGTCATTACCAATTTCACCAAGGTAATGGAGGATATGATGGTGATCCTGCGGAAGCAAGGTGTCACTATTATCACATACTTGGATGATCTCCTCATAAAAGCGAGATCAAGAGAGCAGTTGCTGGACAGCGTATCACCTTCTCTGGAAGTGAAACGGCAACACGACTGGATTCTATATATTCCGAAGTCGCAGTTGGTTCCTACAGCTCATCTGCCTCGCCTAGGCATGATCCTAGACACAGACCAGAAAAGGGTTTATCTCCCGATAGAGAGAGCTCAGGAGCTCATGACACTGGTCAGGAATCTATTGAAAACCAAAACAGGTGTCAGTGCATCACTGCACTCGAGTCCTGGGAAGGATGGTGGCATCATACGATGCCATCCCCTTCGGCTGGTTCCATGCAAGGACAATGGAACTTACTGGACAAGTGGTCCGGATCACATCTTCAGATGCATCGGTTAATCACCCTATCTCCCAGGGCCAGGGTGTCTCTCCTGTGGTGGCTGCGGAGTGCTCACCTTCTCGAGGGCCGCAGATTCGGCATTCAGGACTGGGTCCTGGTGACCAAGGATGCAAGCCTCCGAGGGTGGGAGGCAGTTACACAGGGAAGAAAATTCCAAGGTTTGTGGTCAAGCCAACAGACTTGCCTTCACATCAATATCCTGGAACTAAGGGCCATATACAACGCCCTAAGTCAAGCGGAGTTCCTGCTTCGCAACCAACCGGTTCTGATCCAGTCAGACCGCAGGGGCTCATGTAAACCGCCAAGGCGGCACAAGGAGCAGGGTGGCGAGGGTAGAAGCCACCAGAATTCTTCGCTGGGCGGAGAATCAAGTAAGCGCACTGTCAGCAGTGTTCATTCCGGGAGTGGACAACTGGGAAGCAGACTTCCTCAGCAGGCACGACCTCCACCCGGGAAAGTGGTGACTTCATCAGGAAGTCTTCACGCAGTTTTGCAAATTGATGGGAACTGCCTCAGGTGGACTAGATGGCGTCCCACCTCAATAAAAAGATAAAAAAGGTTTTACGCTGGGTCAAGGGACTCTCAGGCGATAGCTGTGGTCGCACTAGTAACACCGTGGGTGTTCCAGTCGGTCTATGTATTCCCTCCTCTTCCTCTCAGACCCAAGGGCTGAGAATTGTAATAAAAGGAGGAGTGTGAACAATATTCTTTGCTCCGGATTGGCCAAGAAGTACTCGGTACCCGGAACTGCAAGAAATGCTCTCAGAGGACCCATGGCCTCTGCCTCTCAGACAGGACATGTTGCAACAGGGGCCCTGTCTGTTCCAAGACTTACCGCGGCTGCGTGGGACGGCATGGCGGTTGAACGCCGGATCCTAGCAGAAAAGGGCATTCCGGATGCAGTTATTCCTACGCTGATAAAGGCTAGGAAAGACGTGACAGCAAGACTTTTTCACTGTATATGGCGAAAATAGGTTGCTTGGTGTGTGGCCGGGAAGGCCCTACAGAGGAATTCCAGCGGGGTCGATTCCTGCACTTCCTACAGTCAGGAGTGACTATGGGCCTAAAATTAGGATCCATAAAGGCCAAGATTTCGGCCCTATCCCTTTTTCTCTCAAAAAGAACTGGCTTCACTGCCTGAAGTTCGGACGTTGTTACAGGGGTGCTGCATATTCAGCCCCTTTTGTGCCTCCAGTGGCACCTTGGGATCTTAACGTGTGTTGGATTCCTAAAATCCCACTGGTTTGAGCCACTTAAGACCGTGGAGTTAAAATATCTTGCGTGGAAAGTGGTCATGCTTTTGGCCTTAGCTTGGACTAGGCGTGTGTCAGAATTGGCGGCTTTGTCATGTAAAAGCCCATATCTGATCTTCCATATGGAAAGGGCAGAATTGAGGACTCGTCCCCAATTTCTCCCTAAGGTGGTATCATCGTTTCATTTGAACCAACCTATTGTGGTGCCTGCGGCTACTAGGGACTTGGAGGATTCCAAGTTGCTGGACGTTGTCCGGGCCCTGAAAATCTATGTTTCCAGGACGGCTAGAGTCAGAAAAACTGACTCGCTGTTTATCCTGCATGCACCCAACAAGCTGGGTGCTCCTGCTTCAAAGCAGACTATTGCTCGCTGGATCTGTAGCACGATTCAGTTTGCGCATTCTGCGGCTGGACTGCCGCATCCTAAGTCAGTGAAAGCCCATTCCACAAGGAAGGTGGGCTCTTCTTGGGCGGCTGCCCGAGGGGTCTCGGCTTTACAACTTTGCCGAGCTGCTACTTGGTCGGGTTCAAACACTTTTGCAAAATTCTACAAGTTTGATACCCTGGCTAAGGGAGGACCTTGAGTTTGCTCATTCGGTGCTGCAGAGTCATCCGCACTCTCCCGCCCGTTTGGGAGCTACGGGAGTACCCAGCATCTGGGAGTACCCAGCATCCACTAGGACGTCAGAGAAAATAAGAATTTACTCACCGGTAATTCTATTTCTCGTAGTCCGTAGTGGATGCTGGGAGCCCGTCCCAAGTGCGGACTTTCTGCAATACGTGTATATAGTTATTGCTTAAATAAAGGGTTATTGTTATGAGCCATCTATTACATGAGGCTCAGTTGTTATTCATACTGTTAACTGGGTATAGTTATCACAAGTTGTACGGTGTGATTGGTGTGGCTGGTATGAGTCTTACCCTGGATTCCAAATCCTTTCCTAGTAATGTCAGCTCTTCCGGGCACAGTTTCATTAACTGAGGTCTGGAGGAGGGGCATAGAGGGAGGAGCCAGTGCACACCAGATATAGTACCTAATCTTTCTTTTAAGAGTGCCCAGTCTCCTGCGGAGCCCGTCTATTCCCCATGGTCCTTACGGAGTACCCATGGTCCTTACGGAGTACCCATGGTCCTTACGGAGTACCCAGCATCCACTACGGACTACGAGAAATAGAATTACCGGTGAGTAAATTCTTATTTCTTGCAATCCATACTCTTCTAGTACCCCTTTCACACCGCACAAGTAACCTGGTATAGACCGGTTATATTGCCGGGTCAACACGGGTCGCTGTGCGGTGTGAAAAGGCCCATGGCGAATTCCGGGGTCGCCTGACCCGGTAATTCAACCTGGGAATAAAGCAATTTTATTCCCGGTTTGAATACCGGGTCAGTGCCAGTGTGAACTGGTTGCCGGGTCGGGATGGCAGCGTGTAGGGTCAAATGTCTGGTCCCACCTGGTAAGGATCCGTTTCCAATTGCCGGCTGGGACCCGGCATTTGCGATGTGAAAGGGGTGTAGGAAGTCGCATGAAATAATCACTGTATGATGTTAGTCTATATTCTAGAAGAAGAAAAATAGCCAATTGTGAAAGAAGGGCAATATTTTAAATCTGGTCCCTTTTTAAGATATACAAACAATGGAAGCATAGTGTATAATATTCTTGTTTCAGAGAGTTTGGCATAGCAGCAGGTGTCCTTGTCTGATGTTGTTCCGCATCATAAGAAAACATAAATGTTTAATTTGGGTGGAGTTTTATCAAAGCTTGGAGAGAGATAACGTACCAACCAATCCGCTCCTAACTTTCATTGTACAAACACACCTTATAACTTGACAGAAGCTAATTGGATGGTATTTTATCTCTCTCCACTCTATTGATATATCGCCCTCTTAGTGTATGTATAAATTGAATATGCTTTTTCCATTTTATAGACTATGCTAGATAAATGTCAGAAGCTGCCTTGTTTGCTATGGGCAACTTCTCTGCTTTCTCTCGCCAAGGTTTGATACATCTCCCCTACAATATATGGCATAGCCACAGAGAGGAAACAATTTCTCAATGATGTAATTAGTCAGGGAAATGAATGGCTAGAGTTATGAAATTCTATTCTTAACAGATCTCTGGTGTAATGGGTTTCCTAATACATCCGATTAGTGACCGTTGCTAATTGAGCCTCAATTAGAAGTACTGTACCAGTTATCTATGTTGAGTAATCAAATCATGAATATATAGAGATATATCAGAAATATAAATTCTCTCACGCACGCACGCACGCACGCACGCACACACACACACACACACTAACACACACTAACACACTCGCATACAAAATGGACACAGTTAATTTCCGGCCCATAGAACTTGTGCGTGGGTTGTAGTGAAGGTCCCTCTGTAGATGATGAACACTCTGCAGTAAGATCACTACTTCTGCCACTTCTCACCACAAGAATTTGGCCGGGACATAGACACTTTTGTTTGGGATATTTTTGTGTGGCAATGAAAGTACATTTTTGTGACTGGTATAACTCGTGTCTTTGGTGGCTCTGTGCAAACCTCTGTCCCCCTCCCTTTTCTGTCATGTCTGGTGGATAGGACTGTTCATACAGCTTGTCATCTCGCTCCCTGCCCCCTCATCTAGTTTGTTTTTGTGTGTGTGGTTTCCTGCCGTTATTGATGTTCTGTCTCAGCTGCTGGAACCACATAAATGTTCTCCTGAGAAGCTGTAACTCTGTGCAGCCTCTAGTAGAGATCACTGTATGTTCTTAGCTGTTCCAGCCACGTGGACAGCAAACTCTAAATATGGAGTCCTGAGGGAACAGACCATCTGCTGTGAGACATGAGAAAGATTTGTTGCAAATCTTCTTGCCTTGACTTGCTCACTTTATTTATTTTTTCATTCTGGAATTCCTCATCTATGCAGCCTTCTTATGTTATTTAACAGTCGCAACTGTAATAAGTATAAACTTGTCCTCATTGTACTAGTGTACCTTGTGACTGGCAGTATATTATATGTTTTATGGACCGGTATTTGATGTAAATCCAGCTGTTGCTCTCTCCCCTTGGACCATAGTGATAACATATACAACATATACCAGACATCTGTACAGTTCAGTTGACACATACGTGTATCTCAACAAACATTTAGATGCAATTATAATAAGATACTACGGGGTATATTCAATTGAAGTTGAAAACTGCAGTCTGTCGAAAAGACGGTAGTTTTCGACGAAGCACGTGGATCGGCGGAATAGCTGCCGATCCAAGTGCTTGTATCGAAATCGGTTTTGGTCCCCTTTTCGACCATCTCAGTCCGACATCAAATGATGTCGGACTCAGATGCGCACCCAGAGGAGGAGTGGGGGGAGAGCAGCGGGGACAGCCGGCGGGCATACAGGGGAGATCAGCGCTACAGTAGCGCTGCAGCAGGATGTTACACAGCCGCGCCGCTCACGCCAGCTTCCACCCGGCTCCCGCACACCTGCTTGAGCCGGGTGGACACTGAAAAAGTCGAATTGAGATGAGATCGAATTGGGGTTGTCGGATCCATTCCGACAAATACATGTCGGAATGGATCCGACTTTAATTGAATATACCCCTATGGGGGAAATTCACTTGCCATGTAAACAAGTACTTCAGGCTCAAGAGTGAAATATTAAAAGAAAAGATGGACATGCTTGTGGTGAATATATTTCTGCTCTAGTTTACTCGCTATGGAAAATGTTTCAATTTGCAAAGCTCTCACTGCACCCATGGCAGGGAATCCTGTGTCTTCTCTTTGTCTAATACTTTTTTTTTTTTTTTTTTTAAATAAAATTCTGCAGCAATTTAATATTGGTTTTTCAAACAAAGGTGATTTTGTATTGCAGAGCCCGATAGCAGGCCTGGCCAACCTGTGGCTCTCCAGCTGTTGTAAAACTACAAGTCCCATCATGCTTTGCCACAGTTTTGCTATTAGGGAATGCTAAAACTGTGGCAGGGCATGCTGGGATGTGTAGTTTCACAACATCTGGAGAGCCACAGGTTGGCCAGGCCTGCCCTATAGGGTTGTGTATTTCATGTAAAACCTTCTGTGCTTCCATGCGATATTCATTTCTTTTCTTTTTTTTTTGTTTTCTCTACCACATAGAGTGTCCCCCTCCTCCGGAGCCAGAGAATGGTGGATTCATTTGTCACCCCCCACACTGTGAGAAGCCCTTCACCTCTGGCAGTGTCGTAGAGTACTTCTGTGCTGAGGGGTACATGCTGAAAGGGGACTACAAATACCTCACATGCAAGAACAGGGTTTGGAACCCACCTATGGGTGTTAGCTGCAGACTGAGCCAAGGTGAGTGCTAATTTGGACCTGTCTATGTAGGTAGTATCATGACTCTGTTCAGTGCAGTTCTAATTTCTTTTCTTTTATTTTCTTTTAGAAACCAGCAAAAATACCAGCATTGGAGTTTCAACACTATCCATTGTTGCCTCAACGGCCAGCTCTGTGGCCTTGATACTGCTGCTTATTGTCCTATTTGTGCTATTACAGCCCAAAATCAAATCATTTCACCACAGCAGGTGAGAGATAGAATGACCTTTAATAGTCTGTGAAATGTTCTCACTTAAAAAAATAATAATATATAAATAATTGAAAAAATTATTTTTACACACACACACACACACACACACACACACACACACACACACACGTATATATGTATGCATGTGTGTGTATGTATATATGTGTGTGTGTGTGTGTGTGTGTGTGTGTGTGTATATATATATATATATATATATATATATATATGTGCGTGCATCTGTCCATCCCTCCCAACAGGTTGATTTTCATCCTGCAGAAATGAAGGGGGAGGGGGTGGTATTTGTCCCAGGTTGATATATGGTTTTTATTTGTAATTGATATTACTTTACATAGCGTTTATCATGTTTTGCAGCACTGCATAGATAATATATAATCATGCATGTGCACACGGGGGCCTGTTTTTTTTTTCTGAACCAATTAATCTTCTGTATGAAACATATATTCCTATTTTTTTTATTTTTAAAGAACTAATTTTACTATGGTTTTTATAATATAAAGATTATTTGAGGAGACCGTATAATTCAATGACTAATGGATAGGGAGAGTATACAGAACAGATGATCCTTAAATGGTTAATGTAGTCCTAAGGCTATAAAGCTTTTTCCAGTTCTGCATAAATGGACGTCTACTCTGTAGATTGCAGCAACATAATGTTCATAAACAATTGCTAAAATAGATTGTCTATAGTAGCCTAGCATTAAGTCATTGCAAACTCTTTAATGGGATTTAACTGTCATAAATGAAACCTATAGGTATTTTTATTTAAAGGGTTCTCCACTTTTGGAGAACAGTATACATAAGGGATAGGTTCAGTTAATAAGTTAAGTTGGGGTTGCGCTAGGAACCTCTACAGTTACCTCACTCAGTGTCACCAGGAGCTGAATCAGGAAGAAAGTGTCCTACAGGCCGCCTATAACGCTACAATAGAGCTCTGAGAGAACGCCCATATAGCGGTTTGTCTGGTTAGGCTTCCGTCTCTTAGCATCAAGTCATTTGTGGAAAATAATGAGGTTTTGCAAAAATGTCCAACTTCTTTAATACTCAGTTGCTGTTTTAGCATCTTCACAGTTTACTGCGATTTATCGTAATCTTAAAGATATTGTTGCTGGTTTAGGTAGCCAGCTGTGTACTGAAATGCATTGTGTTTGGTGCTAAAATATTCAGTGGTAGGGAAAAGCAGAAGAAAAGAAGTACCCGTTGGGACAATGCATCTGTTTGCTGAACTATAAGGCAACATTTATTAGTTTTTTCTAGAATGATTTTTTCATTACCTAAATATGAAAAGTAAAGATACAGAATATATCACTAAGTCATATATTAATAAGTCACTAAGTTGTCACAAAAAAAGTAGATATATGACAAAAGTACTCAATAAATCCGGAAACACATAATACGTAAAATGTAAATACATTTGTGTAAGACCCTGCCTGACCCCATGGATTTTCTAGTAGAATACGAGGATGCTACTATATATAACTTCTTTGTTTTCAGTGCAAATTCTGTTGTATTTGTGTGCACAATAACTACCCCAGAGCATAAAATCTCAAACACAAGTATAAAGTTGAAAATCTTTTAAATTTTTTAAGCAGAGATTCAGTGATCTAGGTATTGAATGGAATACAGATGTTTCAATAACATTTCATCCAGATTGAAAACCATCACATTCAATACAAAAGCTTATCTCATTACCACTTTTGTGCTGGTTGGTTATAGGCTTCTATAATCTGTCCCGCTATATCTGCATGCACAATAATTGTGCCTGATGGCAAAAAGCACATATTATAAATACAAATAAATGGTTGCAAGTAGTGATTCAATAAGCGAGCAGGAAGAGATTCAGTGAGGATTTATCAAAGCTTTCAGATGGAGAGAGTTAAGCCCAGTACCCACGGGCCGATGCAGGAGAGATGTGTGCTGAGCGAACCGCTCAGCACACATCTCTCCCGGCGCTCAGCACAGCGCGATCTGTGCTGAGCGTGCGGGGGGAGACGGGGGGGGCGCTCACTTCACCCAGCGGGTGAAGTGAGCGACCCGCTAGATTGGCCTGCATGCAGGCCAATCTAGCAGCAGCGATAGCGATGTGCGGGGCCGCGCATCGCTATCGCTGAGGGGGCTACACACGGAGCGATCATGCTGATATTCTAAGCAATCTAGTCAGATTGCTTAGAATATCGCTCCGTGAGTACCCCCCATTAAAGTACCAACCAATCAGCTTCTTAAGCTGGGTATGCACTGGTAGATATATCTGCACATCAATGGATTTGCAGATATATCTATAGCCGAATCGGCTATAGATGCTCTCCAGTACATTTTATACAACGCTACAAAGAGCAGGTCCAGTGGCATAACTAAATATAATGTAGGCCCCAAGGCGAAAGTTTGTAAGGGCCCCTATAAACCATTCAATGGTGAATATGTGTATATAACACATGTTACTTTGACAGGGAAGGTGGGCCTCTCTCAGCTCTGGGCCCCATACAAGCTTCACTCCCTGTACCTACAGTATGGTAGCTACACCCTTGTCTGGAGAGGATCCCGCTGTCCACCAAACAAGCAGAGGCTGTGGTCAGGATGAGCGGCGCTAAAGGTGCATACACACTTGCCGAGAAATTGAGCGACGCCGCTCATTTTCTCGGCAAGTGTGTATGCCGCCAGCGACGGATGATGCGCGGCCCCCGCGGGTCAGCGGCTATCGTCGCTGTCAGCAGTGTATGCATGCTTGATCTGGACTGTCGTCCAGGAACTGCATGCACGGCCGGTGGCTGCGTGACGTCACTGAGTGATATGAACGGTCATATCGCTCGGTGTGTATGGGCAGCCGCCGACCGCCCGGCCCTGGAGGGGAAACACTAGACTACGTCTCTCATAGAGTGACGACATCTGGTGTGTATGGACCTTTAGGATAAAAGATCAAATATTTCCACAAAGGAATAAAATCCACTGATGGCAAATATATAACATTTTGAAGACGCCATAAGAGAGACATACAGCATATCTGTTCCTGTGTGAGATGTGTATCCTTACTTCTAGGTTCTTGCATATGGATAGTACAGTGCCCATTCCACTGATGGTAAAGTAAATGTTGAGATAACATATTCCATAAGTCTATAAATGTGTCAGACCTTTACAGAAGATGGGTCTAGACTGCTTTGTCTGCCATTGCAATTCATAAGCATTTAGGTCCTTGTTTGGAGAAATCCAGTTACAGTGCAACCATGAAATAAAATATATATGATATAAAGGGGCTGGGCGGCCACATAGGTGCAGAGATGTCTGCATTCAGACAAAAATTTACATTTAGGGCTGCATCAGTCTCTTAGTGGGCAACTCTGATTAAAGAGCTGTGCTGGCAATACAGTATGGTGCCCCGTACAGGTATATGTCAGAGAAGTCTTTCAAGCTTGGTTCTTGCAGAGCACTACTTGTGTGTCCTGGTCCCTGAAGTCTGAGAGTACCTTCTCCTAGTCGCATAAAATTGCTAGGAGCCCACAATGGGGTAAATGTATGAAGCAGTGATAAGAGTGGAGAAGTCAGCCATTGAAGAAGTTGCTCCTGGCAACCAATCAGCTGCTCTGTATAATTTTATAGTATGCAAATTCTAAATGTTACTTTAATGCTGATTGGTTGCCATGGGCAACTTCTCCACTCTTATCATTGCTTCATACATTTAGCCCAATGTCACTAATAACTGGTGATCATAATGAACAAAGTTTGCACTTGTAGCTTATTATGATGCATTTAATTTTATGGAATGTTGATGAATGTAACAAATGTTTGTGTTGCCATATTTTGGGGTATATTCAATTACGGTCGAAAACTGCAGTCTGTCAAAAAGACGGCAGTTTTCGACTTTAAGGTCGAATCGTGATTCAACCTTATTCAGTCCAGCAGTTTTTATTCGACAAGTTGTGGAATTCGACTTGCCGAATAGTACGTGAATCAGCGGTATAGCTGCCGATTCACTTACTTTTGAGTGAAACAGGGCCAAATTCGACAGGATTTGGCCCCGTTTCCGACCATCTCAGTCCGACATAAAAAAAAATGGTCGGACTGAGATGTGGGACCAAGAGGAGGAGAGGGGGGAAGAGCCGCAGGGAGACGGGGAATAGCCGCGGGCATACAGGGGAGAGCAGCGCTACAGCAGGATTTCTCACAGCCGCGCCGCTCACGGTCAGCGTCCACCCGGCTCCAGCAAATGCATGTCGGAATGGATCCGACCCTAATTGAATATACCCCTTTATCTTTTAGAAAAAGAAAAGTATTCCTGAGTATTTCTTAACAGTACAACCTGTCTGTGAAGTTCTTCAGCTATGTTATGTCTCTTCCAGGCGTGAAACATGCGTACCAGGGGAGCAGGTTTCCATCATGGTTGATGGCGTACAGGTTGCCCTTCCTTCCTATGAGGAAGCAGTTTATGGCAGTGCAGGAAACTGTATTCCATCTGCCAGCTCTCGTGTGCAGATTGTGTTGTCTGAAGGACCAGGGGAGGAGCAGGACATACAGCAGGAGGTGTCTGGCTCTGACATCCCAGGACAATCCACAGGGACTACTCATGTTTCTGGCCAAACTGTTGCACATACAACACAATACGCTGCCGGTCGCTCGCAGCGCTCAGAGACAGTGCTGGTCCATCAGCCTTCCTCCCAGTGGGTGTCTGGAGCAGAGGGCAGGACTCTGGGAAGGGAAGGTGTGGATTCTGAAAACAGTGATGTGCAGAGTCTTTTGTCACTTTCATCCGAGGATTACACAGATGGTGAGTAGATATGAATCGCATACATTCACTGTTCTAAGTCTTTTCCAGCAGTGGATGTTTCTTTCTCTGCTTCGTCTAATGTTTTATGCCATGGCTGTTCTTTTCTGTTTTTGATCATTTTGGAGTATTCCTTACTTGATGTAGTTTCTCTGTCCTGCACACGGCACATGCATGCTGTATTTCTTGTCTGAGTTGGTCTTTTTTATGTTTTTCTCTCTAGATATCCCACTGCTGAAAGAAGCTTGAACACTTCTAACTCCTCGCTCAACTCTGCAGGATCTCCACAATCTTCCTGCTCTGCCCTTCCTGTATTCACAGGAGCTCTGGAGCTGACAAATTGTGCCTCCCCCCCCACCCCACTGAACACAGACGCTCTGTTCCTTATCTGCAGAGCACTGGGAGCAGATGGTCTGAGCCTTGCTTGCAGAGGTGTACAACTATATTTAATATGTATGTGTTATTCTGTAAGCTATATACAGCTATAAGAATATCCCTTTGAATGGGGGGGGTTGGATCTTACTTTGCCTGGCACTTCTCCTTACTAAATATATTGCTGCCTCTTGTTCTTTCCAGTGACTCTGGCACTTGCACATGTAAACCTTTGGTTCCATAAGGTCTACACTGCTATGTGCAGAAATATATATTGTCCCCGAGAGAAGACCTATGACTGCAGATTAAGTGCTCTGATCCTCAAAAATGGGGTCCAGTGCAATAATCCTTCCTGTTACAGAACACAAGACTAGAAATCCTTTGTTACCTTTGTGGTTAGGCTGACGGGCGTTCTTTACATTAAGTACCATTTAGGAAACCATTTCTCATTGTTGGGGTGAAAGTTGAGCTGTGTAGCTTAGTAACTGGATGTGTGTGGTGTGGTTCCTACACCACTCTCTGGTAGTCTGGGCAAATAAATTGGGATCTTCTTAGGATTTGAGCTTTCTGCTACTAGGGGGTATTTACTAGACATCGGTTTTTCAAAGATGCTGATTTTCTGAGACTTCTGAGAGTTGAATTTGAGGACAATAGTAATAAATACAAATAGTAATAAAGGTAAAATTAGTCTTTCTGTGTACATCACTATTGTCCTTTCAGATTCAGCCTTCATAGTCACTGATTCTTAACGGCTTTGTAAAAATTATCTTTAGTAAATATACCCCCAGGTCTTGTGAAACGCTTTTAATGCAGTTTTTAAAGGGAAAGTATCTTAAAACTGTGACGCTTATTAAGGGATGTGCTGAACAGTTCCTAGGATTTGTCCAGATACTGAATTGTTTTTGCAAAAGATTCTGCCACCTAATGAACTAAAATAGAACCCTGATTTGCGTTTAGATTATGTTAGTGGGGTCTAAAGAATAAATTCATCTGTCATTCTTGCTACAAAAAGTGCTATTTTAATGGTTTTAAAGCATAATAAACACACTTGGATATAGCTGGCCATATCCCAGGAGTGAACATGAACCTTTTCAAAAATCGTCTGGGTTCTGCCTGACCCTGTGCATCTTTGCATTTAATGGGGGAGATTCAAATGTTTGAAAAGTTGGTTGGGTGTCTGTTTTTTCCTGTCTATTAGATAGGACAAAACAGACTCCCAACTAACTTTTCAAACATTTGAATCTCCCCCAATATATAGTTGACAAATAAGTAGATTTGAACATTGTAGTTTTGCACTATTAGGTAGATTTTTATTGTTTTGGCAGGTTTTTTTTTTTCTTTTGTACAATGATCTGTATTTACAATCATTCAGTATTGCGGTCTATGGCGTTTTATTACTGTCAAAATGGTTTCCATTGTGAGTTAGAATTAAAAAAAAAAAAACAAATACTTTCCCTTTAAGCCACAAATGTACAGTAACAGCCTTTACGGCCTGGAAACCATGCAGGCAGGTAGCCCTGAACTGTAACATACAGTACCTTTTGGGCATTGCAAGTGCCGAGCCTTGTTCTACGCTGTAGCCATCTTGTATGCGGTCAGTGACCCTGAGGCAGTGTGTTTTACAGGAAAGGTGCATGTGGGGAGCAATAGAGCAGGTAATTGGTATGGGTTTATGTGGGGAAACATGCCTTATGAACATGCAGATGATTAGCCCTAACTATTAACATAATGTCCATATTATGTTCATTGAACTAAGCAGAAAATCCGTGGGTGAAACCACAAGCCGTGCAGAAAGATGGCACTGGAGGTTCGATATTGCTGAGCAGAAGAGGATTATATAATATAGGAACTGAGAAGGGAGATTGTATTCTTGCTAGTATGCGTGTGTGTACATATACCATATACTACATTAGACAATTGTCACATGCACACCTACACAAGTGTGCTTGTGTATGAGTGTATACTTGTGAGTGTGTGTATATATGTAAGTGTTTTTATTATTTTTTTGTGTCGGCTTGTATTTTTCAGGGGGCCTTTTTTGTTTTGTTTTGTTTTTTTATGTCCCAAATGTAAAAGGTTTACATTTCAGAGAGCGCACTGATGCAGAGCAGACCAGTATCCAGTTGTGCAACATTGTCTGTTTTATTGTGTATGACAAAATGTATCGAGTCACCAACAAGATGCTCTAGTTAACATGAACACATCAGCTACATTCAGCAGAGTGACCCATTTTGTAAGAAACCAATACTCATGTTACTGCAGCCTATGGGTCCGCTAAGAACTACTGACAATGTACCCGTGATGTCACTGGTACCATTTATAGACTACGGCTGCCTGTACTGTTTGTAGGTGAGACATCCAGTTTAAGTGCTGGTTTTCATTGTGCCACATTCACTTTCTTTTTACACAGTTGTTTGGTCACCCGTCTCTTTCCCACAATCAGATGTGCAATATTTCTAGTACCATTACATGTATGGGGCGGAGTGACCTGCAGCCATGCACCGCCTTGTAAATACCGGTCTACAGACTCCTCTGCATCTATAATCAAGGCTTTGCTTTACATTGTGGGGTCTTAACGTTCTCTTATAGTGATTTCTATAGGGTTGGTAAATGCTGCCCTCTAACATATATCAGGTGATTTGAATTTATACTCCCTCTCTGCAGAGTTTGCATTATGGTTACTGCCCTGGACGTTGCATGAGAGATGACAATAGATAACCACTACAATGGTAATCTAACCTCCAATACTGTCTTCCAGGTGCTAGAGGCAGTGTCGCAGTCACCAAATGTTATATAGTATGGGGCACTGCATGCACGTATACAGGGCTGGTTAATCCCTCTGGTGCCAGAATGATACATTATAGATAAATCAGCTTTATCCCCTCTGCTCTGACTGTCACCCTGGACATTGCTGTGGGGCTGAAGATAATATTTTAATATTTGTACAAAGTAATTTAAATTTAATTGTTCTATGTATATAACTGCATTTCTAAATAATAATAAAAAAAAGTTTCATTTAAAGTTATATTATGTGGTGTTTCTTTTGTTAAACTTTGTGAATCATTCTGTCCCTTTTTATAATTTTTTGTTTTAAATAGATACATTATCTATCTATCTATCTATCTATCTATCTATCGAACATTAGTTTTTGTGCAGTGGTTTTGATTGAAAAGAAAAATCCAATTCCATTGATTTCTCTGCCAGCTAAAGACATTCATTTAATTGGCCATTAAGATTCTAGGTTACTTTAAGTACAGTGCGATATATGCAGAGCCGGATCACGGCTAAGGGGGGCCTGGCCCACTTCAAAGGAGTGGGCCCCTAACAAAGAGGCAGGCAGATTATATATATATATATATATATATATATATATATATATATATATATATATATATATATATATATATATATATATATATACCATAGTTCCCAATGCTTACCCTGAAAGGGTTTAGACAAAAGGAGACCAGCACACCACCATATGAAAAAATATGAAAAACATTTAATGAATCAGTAGCATTATCAGGCCTTTTGAAAAAAGTTTTTAGTACTCATCATGAGGCTTTCAGCAGTATTCAAGCAGAACAGCCATCCCAACGGCCCGTTTCGGTTGTCACACCTTCATCATGGGGTCAGCTGATGAAGGTGTGACAACCGAAACGGGCCGTTGGGATGGCTGTTCTGCTTGAATACTGCTGAAAGCCTCATGATGAGTACTAAAAACTTTTTTCAAAAGGCCTGATAATGCTACTGATTCATTAAATGTTTTTCATATTTTTTCATATGGTGGTGTGCTGGTCTCCTTTTGTCTAAACCCTTTCAGGGTAAGCATTGGGAACTATGGTATCAATAACAATTGACACGGCACCCTTCTAACATCCTTTAAGTGTGTGCGCTTCACCTCTGGACTTTATATATATATATATATATATATATATATATATATATATACGGATGTTTTTGAGTGAGATACTGCTGCGGGGTACACTGGGCTCCACAAGGATTAACGTCTGGGTGTAGAATAGGATCTTGATCCGAGGCACCAACAGGCTCAAAGCTTTGACTGTTCCCAAGATGCACAGCGCCGCCTCCTCTATAACCCCGCCCCTGTGCACAGGAGCTCAGTTTGTAAGTTGGTGCCATGCAGTAAGCAGGCAATCTACAGGGGGCTGCTCCTGCAGCCCATATTATAGCTTTAATAAAAGAACAGAAGAAAGGAAAACTTTCAAGACTTCAAGGGCTGCAGCTTTTAATGTGATAAGACATACTCAGCTGCAGCTCCATCACTCCCGCGCCCTGGTTGCTGGGTTACTACAGCGGAGGCTCCGGTGTCCTCCTTGTTAGTCACGCACACCTGCCGCTGCCCTCCAGGATCGTGTGGCTGCAGGTACAGGGGAGGTAAGGAGTCTCTTTGACTGCTATTAAACCGTGATCCGGTGCGGCCATGGGAGGCGGGCCGCACGTGCTGGCGTGGACTCTGTTACTGGGCAGCCGCTCCACTAGCCACTGGGACAGGTGGGGTTTTTTGCTCTAATAAAACCCCCGTTTTTAATAACCCGCAGTGCCCGGTGGGGAGGCCAGCAGGGGGAGAAGGCATAACCTCTAGCCCCAGGGCGCCATTTCTGTATATGTTCCCGCCCTGGAGCTGCATCTCTCTCTCCCTCACTCCCTGTCAGCAGCCATCACTACGGAGCTGAGCTGTTCCTGGGACTGCTGGGGCAAATCCTCCTCTGTAAGGCCGCCTGATTGCCAGTGCTGTGCATTTTACAGGACACTTAAGTATTCTACCTGTCACTGGCACAGTGTTGGTTAAGAGAGTGCATACATTCAGGGCTGTATGGTACAAACGCCCTGTGATATACATCCAGTATCTACTGTGTTTTGTTAGATCTACTGTTAACATATATATATCTTTACTGAGTATTACTTTGTATTGCTAGTCCAGTGCAGTTTATGGTGCATAATTTCTGCATGGTACGCTTGTGACTGTATATGTGTGTGTGCATGTAGCTGCTGCGTGGCTGCCATATCTGGTATTTCACTCAGCATGCTTCTCCTATATTCCATAACCTCAGGGGGCCAAGTGTATCAGGTTTTTTCTGTATAATATAGGTTTTTCACAAGTTATACCTGCTGCTAATTTTCCTTGTGATTTATAGTCACCATATATCTCTTGGATTCCCGCTTTGTGCTGACACAGTCACACTTCACGGGGAGTTCTTGCTAGGTATATAGCTGCTAAGAATTGTACCGGGTTGCCCTATATTGTGCTTACTGTTATGTCAGCTACACGAGGCGACGGAGCTGGGGCTTCTCCCACATTGCGTAGTAGTGATGCCGCAGACATTTTGGAGGATAATATGGCAGCAGAGAGTTCAGGTTCAGGGGGTTCCTTACCCCCCCAGTGGGTCCATAGCACCAGGGGCAACAAATGACCCGCCTTGGGCTACCTTTTCCACGCTGTTAAACACGCTTGTAACTAAATTGGCGCCCCCTGTGGGACCACCTGTGCCACTGCAGCAGTTCATGCTCCCTGCAATTAATCCGCCATAGGAAGATCAAATCTCCACTCAGTTACAGCACTTGAACCGGTCACTGATTAAATCTCCCTCTCGCCCGCCTAAGACTAAGACGTCTTCTAAACGGGCCATTACCTCCTCACAATCCACTGCTATCCCGGACACATCCTGTGAGGAGGATGGTGCATATACTGACCCCACAGACACTGACTCAGAGGCTTCTGATGGGGAGGGGAAGTCAATGGTGGATGTCCCAGATTTGATTGAGGCTATCAGGCTCATTCTTCGGGTCTCGATCTCTAAAAAGCCGGACAGATTTAAACGAAAGAAGGTGGTTAAACAAGTTTTACCTCATTCTCAAAACCTGGCTGACATACGTCAGGAGTCCGGGGAAAATCCGGGGACAAAGTTCACACTGAATAAGAGACTGTTGGCTCGCTATCCTCTTTCTGCGGAGCTTTGTAAAAATTAGGAAACTCCTCCGCTCGTAGATGCTCGTATGGTAGTTTCCTCTGCTCTGCCAGTAACTACCATCACCTCTCTAAAGGAACTGATGGATAGACGTGTGGCGGGTTGTTTGAAAGCGATTTATACCCTAACGGGGGCTGTGCATAGGCCAACCATTGCAGCAACTTGGGCTGCTGAAGTTGAGGCGTGGGCTCAGGAGCTAGAGGCGGAGCTGCCTTCTAATGCATCTGAGCATGCTCGACAATGTCTCTCATATATTACCACGGCTTCTCTGTACCTTAAGGAGGCGGTCTCTGATGCTGGGGTGCTGGCGGCCAAGGCTACTACTACGTCTGTCTTGGCCAGACTTATCCTTTGGTTGAAATCCTAGTCGGTGGATATGGATTCCAAGAAAACCCTGGAGGTGCTTCCTTTCAAGGGAGACATTCTCTTTGGAGAAGTCCTCAATAAGATTGTGGCTGATCTGGCTACTGCTAAAACAGCTTGCCTACCTTGTATGGCTCCTTCCACGCAGAAGGCTAATAGTACTTTCCCTCGGCCCTTTCGTCCTCCAGGTAAAGCAAAAGGTCAGGCGTACCCAAAGCAAGCTCGTGCTTCCAAACCTGCCAAGCCCAGACCGAAGTGAGCCTGGGCTGCCCGTCAGTCAGCTTCCAAAACTGACAAGCATGACGGGGTGGGCCTCCCTCTGGGGGATCCCAGGGTGGGGGGCCAACTTCTAGGTCTTGCCCAGGAATGGTTGAAGACCACTTCCGATGCCTGGGTAAGGGAAATAGTCACTTGTTTTTACGACGTATCCTTCAAGAATCGTCCCCCTCATCGACTTTGCCTGGCAGATGTTCCTCTGGACCCGACAAAGGCAAACACTCTGCATTCGGTGGTACATTCCCTCCTGTCCACAGGAGTGGTAGTACAGGTGCCTCTGGCTCAGAGAGGCAAGGGGTACTATTCACCGCTGTTTCTAGTCCCGAAACCGAACGGGTCCTCGCGGCCCATTCTCAATCTGAAGTCCTTGAACAAGTATGTGCGGGTCTCCAAGTTTCGTATGGAAACTCAGTGCTCTATTGTTCTGGCCTTGGAGCCTGGGGACTATATAGCATATTCCTATTGCAGTATCTCATCAGCAGTACCTCAGGTTTGCGGTGGGCAATCTTCATTACCAATTTCGGGCGTTACCCTTTGGTTTGACAACGGCTCCCCGAGTTTTCACCAAAGTAATGGCGGTCATGACAGCTGCACTCTGCCGTCAAGGTGTCAGGATCCTACCGCACTTGGACGATTTTTTGATCCTGGCAAATTCCCCAGAACTTCTCCTGTGTCATCTAGATTTGACAGTCCAGTTCATAAAGCCCACGGGTGGCTGATCAACTGGAAGAAATCCTCCCTGGTTCCTGCTCGGAACATGGTACACCTTGGAGCGTTATTGGACACACACAACCAACTGTTGTTCTTGTCTCAGGAGAAAGTCCTGAAGCTTCAGGACAGGATTCGATGCTTCCTATCTCGTCCGCAAGTGTCGATACATTCGGCAATGCAAGTGCTAGGTCTCATGGTGTAGGCTTTTGACAGGTTCAGTATGGTATGCCGGCGGTCGGGCTCCCGGCGACCAGCATACCGGCGCCGGGAGCCCGACCGCCGGCTTACCGACCAGTGTGGCGAGCACAAATGAGCCCCTTGCGGGCTCGCTGCGCTCGCCACGCTACGGGCACGGTGGCCACGCTATTTTATTCTCCCTCCAGGGGGGTCGTGGACCCCAAGAGGGAGAATAAGTGTCGGTATGCCGGCTGTCGGGATTCCAGCGCCAGTATACTGTGCGCCGGGATCCCGTCAGTCGGCATACTGAAGACCACCCCTTTTGACATGGTGGAGTATGCTCAATTCCATTCTCGCCCTCTGCAGAAGTTAATTCTGACCAAGTGGGACGGCCTGCCTCACCGGATCAGATCTCACATGGTCTCCGGAGGTCCGCCTGTCACTGAACTGGTGGCTTCAAGACCAGCGATTGAGCAGGGGCTGTCCCTTCTGGATATCCCACTGGGTCCTTCTGACGACGGATGCCATTCTGAGAGGTTGGGGCACGGTGTTGGAACAACATTCTCTTCAGGGTCGGTTCACCAAGGAGGAGTCTCTACTCCCGATAAATATTCTGGAACTGCGGGCAGTGTTCAATGCGTTGACAATGGCCCAGCATCTAATACAGAACAGACCTGTTCAAGTACAATCGGACAACGCCACCACGGTGGCGTACATCAATCATCGAGGCGGCACTCGAAGCCGCATGGCAATGAGGGAAGTATCACGGATTCTTCAGTGGGCAGAACGCCATCTGCTGGCCATATCCGCAGTGTTCATTCCGGGGGTCCTAAACTGGGAAGCGGACTTTCTAAGTCGTCAGGACGTACATGCCGGAGAATGGAGCCTCCCACCAGAAGTGTTTCAACTTCTCGTGGACAAGTGGGGCATTCCAGATGTGGACCTGATGGCGTCTTGACACAATCACAAGGTTCCAGTCTTAGGAGTAAGGACAAGGGATCCTCAAGCAGCATTCGTGGATGCTCTGTCAATCCCATGGAACTTTCGGCTGCCGTACGTGTTCCCTCCGGTGTCACTCCTGCCCAGAGTAATACGGACGTTCAAGCAAGGAGGAAACCTACTTCTGATCGCTCCAGATGGCACTGGTTCTCCGATCTACAGGGCCTCTCGCTAGATCGTCCCATTCTACTTCCACAACAACCAGACATCCTCGTTCAGGGCCCTTGTGTTTACCAGGACTTGGCCCGTCTGGCTTTGACGGCATGTCTCTTGAAGCTTCCGTCCTGAGGGAAAAGGGTTTTTCTGAGGCGGTCGTTCAAACTATGTTGAAGGCCCGTAAGCCGGCTTCTGCTCGGATTTACCATAGGGTCTGGAATGCTTACTTTACTTGGTGTGCGTCTCACAATCATGATTACTTGTTTTCAAGTTTAGCACGGCCAAACTGTTGGCCTTCCTACAACAGGGCCTGGACTTAGGCCTGCGTCTGGCCTCCCTCAAGGTTCACATTTCTGCCTTGTCGGTTTGGTTTCAGAGAAAGATTGCTGCACTTCCAGATGTTCATACATTCACTCAGGGCATGTTGCGGATTCAGCCTCCTTATGTACCTCCTGTGGCCCCTTGGGATCTGTCAGTAGTACTGGAGGCCTTGCAAGAGACTCCGTTTGAACCTCTTGCCTCTGCTGACCTTAAGTGGCTGTCCCTTAAGGTGCTATTTTTGCTGGCTATTGCTTCAGCTAGAAGGGTCTCGGACTTGGGTGCCTTATCCTGTAAGTCGTCCCCCCCCCCCATTTGATTTTTCATCGTGACCGGGCAGTTCTTAGAATGCGACCGGGTTATTTACCCAAGGGCGTGTCTTCATTCGACCTTAACCAGGAGATTGTGGTTCCGGCCTTTAATTCTCCTGAGTTGTCTTCTAAAGAGCGGTCTTTGGATTTGGTACGGGCTCTCCGTATCTATGTGAAGAGAACATCCTCCATTAGGAAATCTGATTCTCTGTACTGTTTGGTTTTCACAAACGTGGCTGGCCTGCTTCCAAGCAGACCCTGGCCAGATGGATTAGCATGCTGATTGCACGTGCTTATGTACAGGCTGGTCGTCCAGCTTCTGCTACCATCAAAGCCCATTCTACTTGGTCAGTTAGACCTTCTTGGGCGGCCCACCATGGTGCGACCCTTGAACAATTGTGCAAGGCGGCTACGTGGTCTTCAGGTAACACGTTTATAAGGTTCTATGCCTTTGATATTTCCGCCTCCCAGGATTCTTCCTTTGTCGCCGGGTTCTTGTGCCCACTACAGTGCGTCCTCTCCCATAAGGAACTGCTTTAGGACGTCCCCGATGTTAATCCTTGTGGAGCCCAGTGTACCCCGCAGCAGAAAACGAGATTTATGGTAAGAACTTACCGTTGTTAAATCTCTTTCTGCGAGGTACACTGGGCTCCACAAGTCGCCCACCCTGATGCACTAAGCTTCTTTGGGTTGGTGTGGCATAGCCGCTGACACCCTCTCCTGTGGTGAGTGTGTGGTGTAATTGGCTATGAGCTATTGTCGTCTCTAGTACCTGCTACTGCATTTGGCTGGTTAACGAAACTGGGCTCCTGTGCATGGAGGCTGGGTTATAGAGGAGGCGGCGCTGTGCATCTTGGGAACAGTCAAAGCTTTTAGCCTGTTGGTGCCTTAGATCAAGATGTAGTTCTACACCCCGATGTTATCCCTTTGGGAACCCAGTGTACCTCGCAGAAAGAGATTTAACAAAGGTAAGTTCTTACCATAAATCTCCTTTTTTTTTTTTTTTTTACACATTATGGCAGGCAGTCCCACTTTTTACACATTATGGGAGTGGAAGGAGAGAGAAAGACATACTCACCTGTGACTAACCGGCATGCCTCTCCTCCGTCCTCTTCCCGCCCTATGCTGCGCTCTTCGCAGGGCATTGTGGGTGGGCTGGGGGATTGGACTATCGTTTGCTGATATACAGTATAAGGTAAACTTAACAGTACCTCTGTGAACATCGGCATTGCATACAGTTTTGAATCAAGCCCTTAGGATGGTTTTATTTTTTTCTCTCACATGCTTGGCCAAAAGTAGGTATTTCCCCATATTCCACAGCACTTCAGTTGCTGTCTATTGGCAAGGTCTCTCATGACACATTAAGGAGTAGATGGGTTGTGTTGGAATCATGGGGGTCATTCCGAGTTGATCGCTCGCTAGCTACTTATGCAGCGCTGTGATCAGATAGTCGCCGCCTATGGGGGAGTGTATTTTTGCTTTGCAAGTGTGCAAACGCTTGTGCAGCCGAGCGGTACAAAAACACTTTGTGCAGTTTCTGAGTAGGTCTGAACTTACTTAGCCGCTGCGATCACTTCAGCTTGTCCGGTCCCGGAATTGACGTCAGACATCCGCCCTGCAAACGCTTGGACACGCCTGCGTTTTTCCAACCACTCCCTGAAAACGGTCAGTTGACACCCATAAACGCCTCTGTCAATCTTCTTGCGATCGGTTGTGCAAATGGATTTTTTGTTAACTTCAACGGCCAGCACCGATCCACTTTGTATCCATACGACGCGCCTGCGTATTGCGGTGCATGCGCAGTTTTGCCGAGTTTTGACCTGATCGCAGTGCTGCAAAAAAATAGCTAGCGTGCGAGCTACACGGAATGACCCCCCATATAGTCAAACTTGGAGATAAGATTACTTGTACCTTGTGAAATCAAGTTTGTCTGTGGAAAACAGTTTGTTTCGCTCCTAGCTTCTCAGATGAAGTCTCTTAACGCCAGTTGTTTAATGCTTATACTTCCTCTCTGTCTATATTGTGGAACTGAGTAATGTTACCAGTCAATATGTATTGAAACCTGAACCCCTACCAGGTGCTCGAGAAAATGTTACTTCTTTCCAAGGAAAATAGGATTTTGGTTACCTACCGGTACATCCTTTTCTCGTAGTCCGTAGAGAATGCTGGGGTCCATATTAGTACCATAGGGTATAGACTGGTCCACCAGGAGCCATTGGCACTTTAAGAGTTTAATAGTGTGGGCTGGCTCCTCCCTCTATGCCACTCCTACCAGACTCGGTCTAGAAATTGTGCCCGAGGAGACGACATACTTCGAGAGAAGGAATTACACAGATAGTGGCGAGATTCATACCAGCTCACACAACAGGCAAATCCGGCTAACATGCCGGAACAACTCAGCAACAGCTGAAACAGTAAATAACGTAGAACTTACCTAGGAACCAGGCAGTACTGAACTATAAAACCAATGCAGGAAAACGCAGCGCTGGGCGGGCGCCTAGCATCCTCTACGGACTACGAGAAAAGGATTTACCGGTAGGTAACCAAAATCCTATTTTCTCTTACGTACTAGAGGATGCTGGGGTCCATATTAGTACCATGGGGATGTACCAAAGCTCCCAGTAAGGGAGGGAGAGCGCAGAGGCTCCTGCAATACTGCTTGACCAAACTTGAGGTCATCAGAGGCCAAAGTATTGAACTTGTAAAACTTGGCAAACGTGTTCAACCCAGACCAAGTAGCCGCTCGGCAGAGTTGTACAGCCGAGACACCCCGGGCAGCTGCCCAGGAAGAGCCCACTTTGCGAGTAGAGTGGGCCTTTACAGATCTTGGACACGGCAATCCTGACGTGGAATAAGCATGCTGGATAGTGAACCTGATCCAGCGTGAAATCGACTGCTTAGAAGCAGGACACCCAATTTTCTTGGGATCATAGAGGACAAACAGAGAGCCACTTTTCCTATGACGAGCCGTCCTCTTCACATAAATCTTCAAAGCCCTCACAACATCCAAGGCCTTTGAAGCAATTGAGGAGTCAGTAGCCACTGGCACCACAATAGGTTGGTTGATATGGAAAGCCGATACAACCTTAGGCAGGAACTGTGGACGAGTCCTAAGTTCCGCCCTATTTTCATGGAAGATCAGATAGGGGCTTTTACAAGACAAAGCCCCCAATTCCGACATGCGTCGTGCAGAAGCCAAGGCCAACAAAGTGACCGCCTTCCACGTGAGAAACTTGATATCAGCCTCCTGTAGAGGCTCAAACCAAGCTGATTGCAGGAACTGCAACACCACATTAAGATCCCAGGGTGCCGTTGGCGCTATAAAGGGAGTCTGGATGTGCAGAACCCCTTTCAAAAAGGTCTGAACCTCAGGGAGGACAGCCAATTGTTTTTGGAAGAATATGGACAAAGCAGAGAACTGGACCTTGATGGAGCCCAATCTCGGTCCCATATCCACCCCTGCTTGTAGGAAAAGGAGAAAACGTCCGAGTTGAAATTCCACCGCAGATAACTTCTTGGACTCACACCAAGAAACATATATTTTCCAGATGCGATGGTAATGTTTAGACGTTACCCCCTTCCTAGCCCGTATCAGGGTAGGAATGACCTCACTCGGGATACCCTTCCGAGCTAAGATCTGGCGTTCAACCGCCATGACGTCAAATATAGCTGCGGTAAGTCTTGATAAGCGAACAGCCCCTGCAGTAGCAGATCCTCCCAAAGAGGTAGAGGCCTTGGATCTTCCAGCAGAAGATCCAGTAGATCCGCGTACCAAGCCCCCCTTGGCCAGTCTGGAGCAATGAGGATTGCCAAAACCTTTGTTGTTCTTACCAGTTGAAGAATTTTTGGTATCAGAGGAAGTGGAGGGAACACATACACTGACGTGAACACCCACGGTGTTACCAGTGCGTCCACCGCCACTGCCTGTGGGTCTCTCGACCTGGAACAGTACCTCCGCAGCTTCTTGTTGAGGTGGGAGGCCATCATGTCTATGTGAGGAACCCCGACCAACCAGTTACCTCCTCGAACACCTCCGGATGGAGGCCCCACTCTCCTGCTCCCCAGCCTCTTAGACTTGCATCTGTGGTTAGAAGGATCCAGTCCTGAACGCCGAACCTTCGGCCTTCCAGAAGGTGTGGTAGTTGTAGCCACCAGAGGAGCGAATTTCTGGCTTTCGACGACAGACGTATCCTCTGGTGCATGTGTAGGTGAGATCCCGACCACTGGTCCAAGAGATCCAGCTGAAAGGATCGAGCTTGAAACCTTCCGTATTGTAGAGCCTCGTAGGAGGCAACCATCTTTCTTAGAAGGCAGATGAACTGATGAACCGAGACCCGGGTAGGCTTTAAGACATCCCGGACCATTGATTGAATCACCAATGCTTTCTCCACTGGCAGAAACACCCTCTGCACATCCGTGTCTAGGATCATCCCCAGGAAAGCCAGCCTCCATGTCGGCTCCAGATGAGACTTCGGAAGGTTCAGGATCCAACCGTGCTCCTTACGCAGATGTGTCGTCTTGGAAGGTTTCCCCCTGAGCGACTGTGACACCTCTGACCTGTCAGCCCTGCTCTTCGTTCCGCCTTGTCTGTTTATGTAGGCCACTGTGGTCACGTTGTCCGACTGCACCTGAACAGCCCGATCCTGTAGAAGGTGTGCTGCTTGCCGAAGGCCATTGTACACGGCTCTGAGCTCCAGAATGTTTATCGGGAGAAGGGATTCTTGATGGAGGTCGTGTCTGCTGAGGAAGTCTGCTTCCCAGTTGTCTACTCCTGGAATGAAGATTGATGACATCGCCACCGCGTGCCTTTCTGCCCAGAAGAGGATTCTTGAGATATGCCTGCTGCGCGACCAAATGGGAATGTGGAGGTACGCATCCTTGAAGTCCAGAGACACCAGGAATTCCCCCTCCATCAGTCCTGAGATGACAGCTCTCAGAGATTCCATCTTGAATTTGAACTCTTTGAGATAAGGGTTCAAAGACTTTAAGTTCAGAATCGGCCGTATCGAACCATCCGGTTTCGGTACCACGAAAAAGTTCGAATAATAGCCTTTGTTCCACTGCTGAGGCGGAACTGGAACAATGACCTCGGACACCATCAATTGTTGGATGGCCTCCAGAAGAATAGTTCTGTCCGCCGGCAGAGCTGGTAAGCCGGACGTGAAGAAATGGTGAGGTGGGAGAGTTTGAAACTACAGTCTGTACCCCCTGGACACTATATCCAGTACCCAGGGGTTCTGGCCAGACGACACCCAGACGTGACTGAAATGCTGGAGTCTTAAGGCCACCCGACCTTCCTCCAGGCCCAGTCGTCCACCGTCATGCGGAGGACTTAGGGGTATCAGAAGCAGGCTTCTGGTTTTGGGAACCTGCGGGAGCAGGTTTCTTTTCCTTGGCACGACCACCTCTGAAGCAGGTGTTCGAAGGCTTGTTCTTTCTAGGCCTCACGGGCCGAAAGAACTGACATGGCCAGTGTAAAGGGCTTCTTCATAGATGGTGCAGCTGAGGGGAGAAAAGGTGACTTACCTGTGGTAGCCGTGGCAATCCACGCATCCAGTGCCTCCCCAAAGGGAGCCTGACCTGTATAGGGTAGTCCCTCCACACTCTTCCTGGATTCCGCGTCCTCAGACCATTGGCGCAGCCAGAGACCCCTGCGAGCCGAGACGGACACGGACGAGATCCCCGCCGCCATGGAACCCAGGTCCTTCATGGAATCTACCAGGAACCCTGCAGAATCCTGAATATTCCGTAAAAATAAATCAACGTCACCTCTATCCAGCGTAGTTGATTCCTCCTGCAGAGTGATTGACCACCTGGCAATAGCTTTTGCAATCCAAGCACAGGCTATAGCAGGCCGCAATATAGCCCCTGAAGCTGTGTAAATGGATTTTAGCGTAGCATCCACCTTTTGATCGGCCGGGTCCTTCAACGCGGTTGATCCCGAGACTGGCAGCACCACCTGTTTGGACAGCCTAGAGACAGAGGCGTTGACTATCGGCGTGGACTCCCATTTTTTCCTATCTTCCTCTGGGAAGGGAAAAGCAACCAAGACCCTCTTAGGGATCTGGAATTTCTTCTCCGGATTTTCCCAGGCCTTTTCAAAGATAGCATTTAATTCTTTGGATGCCGGGAAGTTGAGGAGGGACTTTTTATTGTCTGTGAAAAAGGCCTCCTCTACCTGCTCAGGGGCTGTGTCAGTAATGTGTAACACATTCCGTACAGCTTCAATCATCAACTGTACCCCCTTAGCAAGTGAAGCTGTCACCTTCAACACATCCCTGTCACCGTCTGCAGTGTCAGAATCGGTGTCCGTGTCATCCTGCATAAGTTTGGCAAGTGCACGTTTGTGAGAGTGTACCGCAGGGGACCCCGAGGATGCAGTATCAGACCATACAACCATAGATGATTACAGAACTTGAGTGGCATGCTCAGTCCTAGCAACCCTATCAGCAATCTGGGAAATAGTCCCCCTCAGAGAGACTAACCATTCTGGCTCTCTAGCTGGGATCTGCGCTACAACAATGCAATCCTGATTACATGGTATGGAGTCTTCCTGGGAAGATAAATCTTCTGCAGCATATGAAACAGTGTCCCTAGACATGTTTTCACATACACAACAAACACCCCACAACCACACAGGGTACTGGGTAGACAGAGTTTCCCCCCAAGAATGGCAGAGAGACACAGAGATTGGAGCCAACCCACACACAGCGCTATTCTAGGTATAGGGAGACCCTAACCAGCGCTGTGTCCCTTAATAAGTGACACAACCTTTACACAGCCTCCCCTCCCTTCTACAACCCTGGTACCGTACAGATAGCTGGAGGTGCTCTGGAGGGACCTGTTCATCCACTGGCAGTGAGCTGCAGGCAGGAAAATGGCACTGAACGCTGCTCGGTCCACTCTGAGAAGCTCCGCCCCCTTAATGGCGCTGTCTTCCCGCTCCTGTGAGATTATACTGGCCTGAGAATTTGTTTGCTGGCTGAGATCCGCGGACCCCGACAGGCTGGAAATGGTCAGTGTAGGGTTAGGTGCTGGCTCAGGGCGCCCCTCACAGCGCCGCACCGCAGTACTGCTGAGCCATCCGGGAGTGCGGTTAATACCGCGCTCCTAACCATAAAGCCGCCCTCTTCACACTGACCCCCTGCTTGTAAGGGGGGACAGTGACTCACTCAACACACTTCAGCTCTGCAAGGGGGTGGCGGCTGGCTGCCGCGGTGAGCATTCGCCTGTGGCGGAGCGCGATCTGTCCCCTCTGGAGCTCAATGTCCAGTCAGCGGAGTCAGTGGCTCAGACTCCGCAGTGCGGACACTGCTCCCCCCCCCCCCCTCTCAGTCCCTCGATGCAGACAGGCTGTTGCCAGCAGCCTCCTGTAAAAAAATAAACTCTTAAGAAAAACTTTTACCAGGAAAGCTCTGTAGAGCTCCCCTAGCTGTGACCGGCTCCTCCGGGCACATTTTCTAAATGGAGTCTGGTAGGAGGGGCATAGAGGGAGGAGCCAGCCCACACTATTAAACTTTTAAAGTGCCAATGGCTCCTGGTGGACCCGTCTATACCCCATGGTACTAATATGGACCCCAGCATCCTCTAGGACGTAAGAAAAAAAAATATTTATTTGTGTTGTAATGTGGAATATCTCTCATGCCAAAACAGTATTTCCTTCTTCCATTTTCCTGGGCTTTGGAACAGCTGGTAATGATTTATAGTTATATCATTGAAAAACCTTGGAATTCCCACAATAACAGCCAAAAAACCCTTGCCTGTTAGTGCCGTTAATGGGAGTTTCAAGTTAACCCAGGGGATTGTGTGCACTTGAAAACCATTACATTGTAGTATATATTATTTATACCATGTAACTTATGATGGTTCTCAAACAATTCAATTATTAATTAGTGTTCTTTAAATGTTCCCATTGTTACTCTGACCACCATGGAACTGTAGTAATAGGTCATAATAGCGGTGTGTCACACAACAGGGTCCTGCTCCCCATCACAGAGTCCAGCAGTGTCCCCTTACTGCCATCTGTGTCCTCACTGGCTGACTGCTGCATCACTTACACTTGTGGTCCCTATTCCGTATGTGTGGCTGGCATCCAACATGCGGGTTCCCACCGTTCCGAACCATGGCGGTGCCATCTTGGATGTGATCACATGACCTGTTCATCTAATCAGTGTCCAGCAACTGCAGTCACATGTTTGTGGGTCAAACATGTGACTGCAGTTGCTGGACACTGATTAGATGAACAGGTCATGTGATCACATCCAAGATGGCCCATCAGCACTGTCAGCGCCCTATTTAAACCAGGAACTGCTGATCACACATTGCCAGTACAACTTCTCTTGGCTCCTGGTTCTGTTTTGTAAACCTGCGTTCTGTTCCAGTTACCAGATCCAGTATTTGCTTCTCCGTATTCTACATCTGTTATAGTTACCCGCTCAATATTGCTTTCCAGCACTTTATCCCAATAATTTCCAGCAACCTGCATCTATTGTGCTACAGCACCCTGTTCCAGTATCTCCATCAGCCTGCCTCAAGTGTGCTTCCAGCACCTAGTTCTCAGGTTCCTGCAGTCTGCTACTATTGTGCTATAGCAGCCTGTTCAGTCAGTTCCAGATTTACCAATATATTACTACCACAGGTCAGGATATCTATATAACCTGCCCCCAATTTCCTCACATACTTAGCAGTGGCTATATTACACCACACAGTAGTGACCCCAATTCATATTATAACAAATAGTAGTGGACAGTGTATTTTATATATTACATACACAACTCGCTGCACTGCTCCATCCTCAGCTACTCTGGTAGTGGGGACAATTATGGTGCAAAGTGATGTGGACAGCTCAGCTACACTGCCACATCTTATAAGTCACTGAGTGACTCCTTCACCGACCCTGTCATCTCATGTGAATGCTGATGACACTGAGAATTTTGCTGACAAGCAGCTGACAGGGTGCGCTCGGGCATACTCTGGAGCCTATGTGGCACACATCTATGATCAGAATGCAAACACTGCGGGATAAATAGACTTATTGACTCACAAAATGCATTTTACCCACAATGCTGCACTTTCATAAATGACTCTCATTGCTCTATCTTCTATTTCTCTGGCAGGGTCCACAGGTTATCCACAGGATAACATTGGGATATGATGAAGCGTCAGCGGATTTGCACCAATCGGTCAAAGCTTTTTGGCCTCCCAGCATGCAACGGGCCCGTCCATATATTTTTGTTTGGTGCGGCAGGAGCTGGACCATGGTCAGAGGGCTGCTGGTTTTAGCAGCCCTAAGCTTTCTTATTTTATTATTATAGTCTTACTATTTTATTCTTGAGTGAGCTTTCTAAAAAAGTCTTATATGTACCTTAGAAAGAGTCGCTCCAACAACTCTCCGCCGGGTCGCGTCAACGCTTACCCACGAGTACAGTGTTGTTTCGGCGGGCCTCTGTGTCGGATATACTAGCAGGTCCAGCAGACATTACCAGGCTGTGGCCATAGCACGGGGAGAAGCGAAGGCATCGGTTCCGCTTAGAAGGGGAATACGGATACAGCTGCATTGTTTTGGGAGGAGACTACCAAACAGTCTCTGGCGCGGCTGCCACCTCTGGTGCACCAGCGCACACGTGATTGGGCCAGCCGGCTCTGCTTTGTCCGTCCACCAGGAAGGAGGGGGCGTTATGGAGCGGCATAGTACAAGTCCCACCGCGGATGCAGGAAACACTCCATAGGTTTAGGGTATCGTATATGCTGCAGCCTGCACGCTGCTTCTAACTAACATCATGCACTGTCAATTACTCCAAGCAACAGTGTGTGGTTGCTTACATGCTGCTTAAAATCTGCGTAGCTCGGAACAATCCTATGTGTAGAGCCTAATATGAATTAATCCTGGGTGTTATTAAACTATAGTTAGGTCCTAAGTATATCCTGTTTATACTTATATATAATCTGAGGATCTTGATTTTCTTCTTAAGACCCTTGCAAACTGCAAACAACCAGTAGTATATCATAGTTAAGTACATGCAATATTGAATAACTACGGAAGGTATGTTTGTGGCAAGAATTTAATACTTTATATACTCTTATTAGCATTGCTCCTATTGAACTCGATGTGACTTTGATACAGTGATACAATTTACTGGCTGTAAATTATTACATAATATCCACAGATGAGTAACAGCTCATGGTATAAATAACAAGTATTTTTATATCCCAGTGATGCATTTTTTTTCAAGAGTGTGTCTTAAGAATTGGTATACATGAACCCTGCAATGTATTGGTTACAGGGTGAATGTTATGGTCACTGCACACTTGACGGCTCTACTTTTCCTTTCTTCCAACCTGTTGCCGAAGTCTTACTCTCTCATCCCCCATCCTATACCATTTTGGAAAGATGGATGGAAAGCAGAAATGAGGCACCGTAAGTGCATAATTGTTTCTACTTTTACTATATCCTCAAAACCCCTTATATTTTCTGATTCCTGAGACAACACATTCAGACAAACCTATTCCTATTAAAGGCTAGATACAGTAAGTATATATGTATCTCTAGTTAGAATGTATTGCTACCATATTTAACTACACAATTTGCCGTCTCGGAATATTGTACTGCTTAAAGAGCGTTGGATGTGTTGTGAAGGATTTAACTATTTGCGGTCATACTCCACTGGAGATGCCCAATCTCTACTGATCTTGGAAGCTAAGCAGTGGAGGGTCGGGTTAGTACTTGGATGGGAGACCATCCCATCCATCGATCACGCACATCAATCTCAAAATGCAGTCTACAGTACTTGACGGCTTTAACAACATAAGAATGGTGGTCGGACCTTAGATTTAATTCCCTGCGAATTCCTTTCAATTGGGATATATGCAGGTTAAATGATGGCCATTCTTTTATCCATTGGGGATATTTGTTAATTATAATTATTACACTGACCATCTCTAGCAGCAAAACCGGCTTTTGAATAACCTTAGTACATTACTAATAAATTGTGCATATTATAGTCTATATTTTCGCTTCGCTTTTAAAACATTATATTTTTGACTGAACTCCCTAATTTTAGAAGTAATACCCAATAAAGATTTTTATTTTATCAGTCATTTGTATTTGAACCGTTAAGTTCTTCTGATAGAGAGTGCTCCCTAAAAAGAGTCTTCTGTCCCCATTTTCTATTGTGATTAACTTCATATTCACCGACTCAGGGGAGCACCACTGACGGTTGCTTAACATACACTATAGAAATGGTTATATACTGTCGGGTGTATGGCAACCTAATTAAGAAATTTATTTGTATATTTGTCAGTTTTTTCAGAGAACAATCATTCCATATTTCATAATTATTCTAACCTGTGCGGCTTCCCCTACACCCTTTACTATATAGTCTGGCAGTTTTTTTTTCTATTCCAATCCTCAATGCTGGTGCATAGCAGGGTAGGGTTGGCTTGTATGTCACTTTTAAAAGCTTAAAGTGATTACAGTCACAAATTGTGTAGTACACTGTGGAAGCGTTGATTATTTATCATGTCTAAGTTGATCCGCCTTGGGCTATGTTTGTACAGACATTAGGGGTCATTCTGAGTTGATCGCTAGTTGAATTTGTTCGTAGCGCTGCGATCAGGCTAAAAAATGGCAGTTATGCACATGCGGTGCAATGCGCACGCGCAACGTACGGGCACAACGAACGATGTAGTTTTGCACAGGGTCTAGCGATGCATTTCAGTCGCACTGCTTGCCACAGAGTGATTGACATGAAGTGGGCGTTTCTGGGTGGCAACTGACTGTTTTCAGGGAGTGTGCGGAAAAACGCAGGCGTGGCTGGCCGAACGCTGGGCGGGTTTGTGACATCAAATCCGGAACTGAATAGTCTGAAGTGATTGCAAGCGCTGAGTAGGTTTTGAGCTGCTCTGAAACTACACAAACAATTTTTGTAGCCGCTCTGCGATGCAACCGTTCACACTTCTGCTAAGCTAAAATACACTCCCAGTGGGCAGCGGCATAGCGTTTGCACGGCTGCTAAAAACTGCTAGCGAGCAATCAACTCGGAATGACCCCCATTATCCAGTATAGCTGAACGGATAATTCCAACTCCTGTACCAGGGATAGGTTACACGATTAACCCTTACATGCAGCTTTTCACCTGCGGTTTATCACTTCCAGCAGCAGCCTCTCAAAAGATACAGGCTGATAAGCCAGTGGTAAGTAAATCTTCATCCTTACAGGCTACACATATTTCAGATGAGGATTAATCGGAGGATGAAAGCTCAATAAACTCTGCTTCGGCATACGAAGAGGAGGAGGAAGGTCTCAGCTGAGTGGCTATAGCTGAGTTAATTAAAGCAATGAAAGCCATTCTATCCTTAGAGGATTCAGCAGAGCCTGTGTTACAAACCAAGGCACCAGTGTTTAAACGTCCCAAAACCGTTAAGACTGAGTTTCCGGGGTCAGATCAGCTGACGGAAATCATGGAAGAGGCTTGGGCTATGCCCAATAAGAAGTTTAGAATTCCTAGGAAATGGAATTCCAATTATCCTCTTCCAGCTGGGGATTGTTTAAAATGGGAGGTGGCTCCCAAGGTAGATACGTGTGTGATTGATTAGTGCGAAAATCTACATTACCTCTGCCTTCAACATCATTAAATGATGTCATAGTTAGGAGAGTGGATGGTTTTTTTAAAAACATTTTTTTCCCTGTCTGAGGCAGTCATAAGGCCAGCTATGGCTTCAGCTTGGATGTCAAAGGTGGTGGCTGCCTGGGCTGATGAATTGGAGGGGGATTTTTCAATGGCATCTAGAGAGCAAAAATCCCATAAAACACATATAAAACAGGCTGCGAGGTTCTTGGAAGAAGCAGCTTGGATATGGGTACCATTGCTTCCAGGGCATCAGCTTCAACAATAGCTGCTCGTAGAGGAAGAGTTTCCGCACATTGAGGCAAAAAGTTTTTTTTCACAGTAAGGACAATACGTGTTTGGAATTCCCCACCTGAGAGAGTAGTAACTGCGGACTCAGTCAACACCTTTAAGAATGGGTTAGATAAATTCCTATTGGATTAAGATATTCAGGGTTATGTAGGTAGGCACACATTATAGTTAATTTAACTAGTCCTAACATAAACATAACTAGTCCTATAATAAGACTGCATAGGAGAGCACAAATAGGTTGAACTCGATGGACAATTGTCTTTTTTCAACCTTAGTTATTATGTTACTATGTAGAGCAGTCTGGCTACGTACGTGGAAAGTTGATTCAGAATCTAAGAAGGTTTTGGAATCTTTGCCTTTTTCTGGAGATATTCTTTTTGGTAAAGAATTGACAGATATTTTGGAGTCAGAAGCAGACTCCAAGAAGGTAAAGTTTCCTTCCACATACAAATTCAAGCCTATAGTTCCAGCTTTTCTGCCATTTTGGTCTCAAGGAAAAGCTAAAGTAAAAAGTGATGGCAGGCAGTCCCAATACAACAAGTCTGGTAAGACTACAAAGTATTGGGCTACCAGAGGACCGGTTGGTAAAACAGAAAATAAGCCATCAGCCTGATAGCGCGGGCCTCCACCTGGGGGATCCCAGGGTGGGGGGCTGACTTCTTGAGTTTGCACAGATCTGGCAGCAGTCTACAACAGATGCCTGGGTGCAGGAAGCGGTATCTCTAGGTTATGCTTTTGCCTTCAAGAAGCACCCTCCTCGAAGGGTTTTTGTACCAGCCCATCTCAGGTAGAGACGAAGGCCAGGGCTTTGTTAGAGGCAGTTCAGAAATTGCTTTAGTCAGGAGTAATCATTCCAGTTCCTCCTGCACAACGAGGACAGGGTTTTTACTCCAACCTGTTTCTAGTTCAGAAGCCAAATGGGTCATTCCGGCCCATTCTCAATCTCACAGTGCTGAACAAATACATTTGGGTTCCTCGGTTTCATATGGAAACTTTACATTCCATCATTTTGGCCATGGAGCCAGGGGATTATATGGTATTCCTGGACATCCACGATGCTTACCTACAAGTTCCTATAGCACTGTCTCATCAGTGCTGTCTTAGGTTTGCTATCCTCCAACAGCATTTTCAGTTCCAGACCCTACCTTTTGGGTTAGCCACAGCACCCAGAGTATTTACCAAAATAATGGTGGTAATGGCAGCTTATCTCTGCCAGCAGGGGATAAGAATTTTTCCATACCTTGACGATCTGTTAATCCTGGCACAGTCACAGGAATTGCTCCTATGTCATCTGCAACAGACAATAACATGTTTGCAAAGGCACGGGTGGCTCATAAATTGGGCAAAATCGTCTCTGGTTCTGTCACAGCGGATGACTCACTTGGGGGGGGCTGTACTGTATTGAAGCCTTCAGAGAGTAATTTTACCTCTGAACAAGATATCCAAAGTTCAGTCAAGGATTCAGGAGTTGCTGCACAGTCAAAAGGTATCTATTCACGCAGAAAAGCGCGTGATGGGATTGATGGTGTCAACATTCGACATGGTGGAGTATGCACAGTTCTACTCAAGGCCTCTGCAGCATCTGATCCTTGCCAAATGGAATGGGTTGTCTCAGATGATAAAAACGCAGACTATGGTCCTTACGATGGATGTAAGGAGATCATTACAGGAGGTGGCTACAGACATCCCATCTGGACAAGGGGAGACCCTTTATGATATCAGATTGGGAAATTCTGACAACAGACGCCAGTCTGCAGGGCTGAGGAGCAGTGTCTGGAAGGTTTTGTTTCCAGGGGAAACCAAGGAAGAAGGTTGCCTGCCAATAAATATATTGCAACTTCGGGCCATATACATGGCATTGATTTAGGCAAAGGACATTCTTCGGGGAAAACCAGTTCAGATACGCTTGGACAATGCGACTGCAGTAGCGTACCTCAACCATCAGGGAGGAACTCGCTGTCAAGGAGCTAAGTCACACACTAAAATGGACAGAACTACATCATCCAGCCTAGTCCGCAGTGTTCGTTCCAGGAGTCCTAAACTGGGAAGTGGATTTCTCAGTCGACATGTGATAGAGCCGTCTAGGTGGCCCCGGTTTGGTCCCTTCCATTATCATGTCACCTCTGGATACCAGGTCGTAATGTATTGCTGAGAAAACTCAAGAAGACACACACAGCCGCATGTCTCATAAGTAATCTGCTTTACTTTGGTCAGCTTCGATATTTATACACACATATTGGCAGTAAATGATTAACACAATTATATAACTTCATATGCCCCTTGTCCTTCTGCTTATCTGGAGCTACATATAGATATTTTCCATTTCTGAGGAGAGAGCAGGGTGCCAGATGCTCACTTTCACACACAATGTTATATAGAAACACGCTTTTATATTTTCCATATGTTCAAGCTAGTTTAATCAAATCTCTTTGTAATATTGAAATTAATTGCATTATTATAATTAAGAATGGTAGCTAAGCTTTTATCTCTATCAGTTTCCCTCCTATTTATAATAATCAAACATTACAGGTTCATCTGGTATTACAATATGACATTACAGTTGAGCTACAAGGCATCACATAAACTCTACCAACAAGAGACTAAGCAAACAGTCTAGCTATAATGGTGCTAAAGGCTATGTTCCCATAGGACGGTGCTTGTCACTCTATCCCACGGAAGGTAAAGAACCGTTCACATCATATCCATTAAGGTAGACTGCTCACGGCTCCTTCTTGCCAAGCTCTTCTGTAGTTTCTTCTTTGAGTTTACACTTTACACTTCAAGCTGAAAGGAAGGGAAACAAAATAGAATCTTAAATTCAGATATATGCAATTTGCTAAAAAAAAATCACTATTTCAACAATCTCCTTTGCATGTTTGCATATTTCATCGTTCAAACTTAACTTGAGCAAAATTGCAGTGGAACCCAAGTTTCTCTTTCCTTAATTGACACAGAAGTGGGCGTGGTCAGAAACACTCGATATGGACCATCAAATCTGGGCTCAAGTGACTTTTTCACGTGTCTTTCCAGATACACCCAATCTCCTGGTTAAAGCTTGTGGGGATTCAGATCTGCTCCTGAATCTGGGAGATAAAAAAACTAGAGAACACAGAGGTGTCAGTTTCTTCAGTAAGAACACTTTAGCATCCCTTTCTGGTTTCTGTGACACACTCACTAATCTGATACTGTAACTTCTGGTACTCCTTATCTGCAAATATCTTCTGAACTTAATTTTCTATCTATTGATCTTGCTGTAGCTTTTGCCATTGGCCAATAACTGAAAAATGTCTGTGACTATCAATACATCTTTGGCAGTTAGTTATAGTCAATTTGCAGTCTGGAAAATAACTTTTGTGGATTGCTCCAAGGGTTGTCTTGACCTTCTGTCCTGGATTGGACATTTCCACATATCCAGCAGGCTTGTACAAACTTGGCTGCATCTGGATAAAATTCTGGAGCTATCCATCTTTTCGTGTGACTAAGTTTCCCATCTGATAATTTCCCAGGTGTGTGAGTCCATGGCCGACTTAACACATACGGGGGTATAAGCTTCTGGGTAAGTATAAATTTTCTTCTAATTTCCATAAGCCAGTTTCTTCTTCTTGTTTGGCTCCTCTTCTCTGCCATGCTGCTTTTTCTTTAGGCCCTGCTTGTTCCTGAAATTTCTTCAAATCCTGTAGATCAGGCATTTGAGGCTTTGCTTCTTTCTGTTACTTCTGTATGTGTGGTGTAGATAGCTACCTTTACTGGTTGTTTCGTTGCTTTCTCTTTCCACAGGCTTCTTTCTCACTCTCTTCTGCTTTGTTCTGAAGTTCAATCAGCGTAGCATAATCAGGCATTTGGTCTGGCACTGGAATGGTTACTGTATAGGCTTGCCTTATCTGCTGGGGGCATTTTGCTGCCCTCTTGGCTTCAGCATCTTGCCAGATTGTTGCCTCTTGTTTCAGGAGTGTCATTTCTTCATGTGCCTGGATCTTCATTACTGCAACATTTTCTGTGGCCCTTGCAGAGCTCTCAACTGGTGTCTGATCAGGGAAGCACGTTGTATGTCTTCGCCACTTGCCTTCTTGAAGCCTCTGCTTTTCCATATCTGGCCCACAATCTTGTGCTGGGATGGTAGGGATCCTGAGTCCACAACTTCATGTTTAGTGGTTACTGCGTATCCTTTATAAGGAATCCCATCCTCATAGTATCTTGAACCATCCACATAGAGATTGTGCTGTGCATCAGGAAGTGTTGTGTCTGTGACATGAGGTAGTGGTGGAGTTTCTTGTTCCATCAGAGCCATGCAGTCATGGGAAAAAAAAAAATTTTATTGTGAATATTTTCATCACTTTCTGCATTCCCATAGTTCATGTAGTCCTCATCATCCTGGTTATTCTGGGTACCATTGCTAGAGATATTATATGTCTCTCTTCTCCCTCCTTTTGAATCTAGAGATTCATACTCTGCTCCTTCTTCCTGCAATAGGGCTGGTAGTAGAGTTGCTGGGTTGAGGGTGGTGCATCTTTTAATGGTGACATTTGTGGCACTTAGTAGAGCTACTTCATACTTGGTGAGTCTTGCAGCTGATAAGTGCTTGGTTCTGGCTTGCTGTAGTATTTCAGTCACCGCATGTGGTACCTGAATGATCAGTTCATGATTAAGCACAATGTCTATGCATTTCTGTTTGAGAACTGCTGTTGCTGCAACTGCTCTGATGCAGGTGGGTGCTCCTTGGATAATGTTGTCCAGTTTGCTTGAAAGATAAGCCACTGGGCGTTGCTTGCTTCCATGCATCTGTGTAATGACTCCAAGTGCATGACCTCTTTCCTCATGGCAATAAAGAGTAAATGGCTTGGTGTAGTCTGGCAGACCCAGTGCTGGTGGAGATGCTATGGCTGCCTTGAGTTTCCAAACTGCTTCTTCAACTTGCTCTGTGGTGTAGCTTGAAGCCTCTTTCTTTGTGCTGTCATACAAAACTTGCATGTAGATAAACTTCAATTGCTGCTTCAATGCTAGGCTTCATGATAGCTGGAATATTGCTGGTATACTTGATTCCTTGTGGGGTATACTGAATAGTAGCTTGCATGATGTTAAGGATATCAGCTCCCAACAAATTCATTCTTTGAAGAGGGAGGGGCTGTCCTCCCAGTCCTGTCCCATCGACATAGTGGCTGGTTAAGAGTTCTTCTGGGACGTCAGTTTTCTTAAGTACAGTGACTGCTGCTCCAGTGTCCAAAAGGCATTCTAGGGTGTTTCCTGTAGGTAGAGTAAGCATAACAGTACCTTTTATGGGGTCAGTGTAGGTGTCACTTGAGTAGGTGGACCCCGTAGCAGGATTCAGTCATTCCTGTTGTACCGTGAAGGTTGGGACAGAGTCCTTATATTTCAGCCATGTCTGGTATTTTCTGCTTTTCTTCTTCTGATGACCTGAAACCTTGCACCAAAAACATTTACCAGTCATGTCTTCACCCTGCACATTTCTTGTGGTGTAGGGCCTGGAGTTATTTACACCTTTACCTTGATTTTGGACCTTATTTGTCTTGGTGTTAGACTGGGCAGCCTGCACTACATGTATAGTAACAGCTGGTGCTTTGGAAGTTCTCTTATCTCTCCTTTCTTTCTCGTTATCTTGAATCCCTTCTAGGACTTCTACTAGTGAGGTAATGTTCATCAAATTTGCTTCTGGTCGGACTGCATACAACTGCTGCCTGTATTCAGGTCTAAGTCCATTAAGGAACCTGGTCTTAAACAGTCTGGCGTTGTTAGAGTATTCCCTTATGCTGAGGTTTTTTTGTACCAGATCAGGTTCAGCTGGTGCAGTGTCTCTGATTTGCTTACATCTGACTTGTACTCTATACAACAGTTGTGAGCCTGAAGCCATAGTATAGCGGTTGGCTTCAAGGGGAGCATTCTCAATTTTCCCCCTATCACTATCTGCCTCCTGAGGAGCTATGGCAAGAAGCATATTATATTCACCTATTCCTATGGAAGCTCTAAGAATCTGTTCTAAATCAACCCAACACGGTCTATACACAAGATACACTTGTTTAATCTTTTTTTCAAATTCAGCTGGACTTTTTCTGATATCTGGTAAGTCATTTACAGTACGCATAACCTCTGAAGGGAGCCAGGGTATGTATTGTTCCTGCTCCACATATTCTGCAATATAACCTTCAGCCCCAGGTAACCTGTCAGTTGTATGTCTGGGATTAGCATGACTACTAACTCTAACAGGCATTACATTGTAATTTTTACGAGATATTCCTCTTGGATCTCTGTTAGGACTACTAGCAAAGTTCCACAACCTCCTAAATATCCCTGGAGTTTTTGGTTTAACATTTTGTGATTCACATGGTCCTGAATTTGTCTCTACCCAGTTACCACAAAAGAAACATTTTTCACTTCCCTCCGGAACACATCTCCCACAATAAAGACACTTTCTTTCAGGGTAGTGGATAACATCCCTAAGAACCAGTGTACCTTCTGGATTTTCTTTATAACTTAAAGTATTTTCATAACGTTTTTTAGGTGTCATTTGTTCTGCATATGTTGCTGAAGGAGTTAAAACTCCCGCTTTATCATGTGTCCTTGATTCTGCATGCATTGATACTGCTGAGGGGGCTGACCCCCCTTCCACATTCCCATCATTATAAATAGCATAACATGTTATTGTAACATTGGGTGGTGGTATTATATTAGACCTACAATCTTCCTGTCTAATTCTTTCCTCATCTTCCAGTTCTTGTGAAACAATAAGCCATATATTTACAGTGTCCAAATAACCTTTCTTTTGTAACCAGTGACTATCTGTGGCCTGGAACCTTTTCCAAGCCTCTGTATCTAAGATTCCATCCTTTGGAAAATTAGCTCTTTTAAGGATAGCGTTAATACGCTTAAATCCTCTCCTTCCCTCACGTTCTGCTAAGCGCTTCATCTTACTCCCTTTCCCTCCCATTGGGGTAATTAAGCCCTCTGGGTGTGGCCGAATCCACCTGCGGTGAAGAGGGATATGTCCTTGAACGAGAAGTATCTGTATATCACTGGCTATAAGTTTTGTCTGGACACAAACCTTTCTCAGCCTATTTTTGTTTCTACTGAACTTGTCTGACTGTACTAAATCACATTTACAATACATGCAATCTAAAACACCATATTCAGTCTTCTAAGTTTTCTGACAACTTGTTGGACACTGCTGGTATTTTTTTTTTTAAAATGATCAGTAGGTTAATCAGCTAAGCATAAAGGATATGGTTCATTTCTATGCACTGACAACAATTGAGCATCCAAATGATATCCCACAATACTAGCAAATTCTGTTAAAATGCCTTTCCTATTCTGAGATGGTTATCTACGTTGCAAAAAACACTGGGTAAATGCTGCATAATAATTAACCTTAGTACACCTCTGTACCGCACACAATTGCAAACTAGGTACGCCTTTGTATACTATTCCAATTGTTCTGTGGGCGCATGCGCTAATAAGACATAGACACAGATTCAGTCATTCAGCATACATATAGAACATACAAAAACATACAAACATATGACAACAACTGCAATATGCCTTACGCCTTATGCCTTAGCTTTATACTGTAGCTGCAACAAGCAATGCACCTTAGCTAAGCAATACACCTGTATATGCCTTAGATTACAACAAGCAATAAACTTTAGCTGCGCAATACAACATAATTCAAGTAATCTAGGCTGTGTGACAAGATAATCGGGTTTCTTTATAATGACAGTTCAAGGAAAAACATAAATGCACATTGTCTCTAGAATTACACTCAAGGAGTCTGATTTTGAGCAAAATATGGCTGCAGTCCAATCGTTTTACTCACCCAATGTGAAATCAGAGTCCTTGAGAACAATTCGCTTCCAACACAGAACTCTCATTAGATGCTTTTCCTTGTGTTAGTCATCCCGTAGAGTCCCCCATTAAATGATAGAGCCGTCTAGGTGGCCCCGGTTCGGTCCCTTCGATTATCATGTCACCTCTGGATACCAGGTCGTAATGTATTGCTGAGAAAACTCAAGAAGACACACACAGCCGCATGTCTCATAAGTAATCTGCTTTACTTTGGTCAGCTTCGATATTTATACACACATATTGGCAGTAAATGATTAACACAATTATATAACTTCATATGCCCCTTGTCCTTCTGCTTATCTGGAGCTACATATAGATATTTTCCATTTCTGAGGAGAGAGCAGGGTGCCAGATGCTCACTTTCACACACAATGTTATATAGAAACACGCTTTTATATTTTCCATATGTTCAAGCTAGTTTAATCAAATCTTTGTAATATTGAAATTAATTGCATTATTATAATTAAGAATGGTAGCTAAGCTTTTATCTCTATCACATGCCATTCAGGCAAGCAAATGGGCTCTACACCCGGAGGTCTTCCAGACACTAGTAGACAAGTGGGGGTTACCAGAGATAGATCTCATGGCGTCCCGTCAGAACAACAAGGTTCTCGCAGACGGGTCAAGAACAAAGGATCCAGGAGCGATCTTTGTGGGTGCCCTGTCGGTGAGATTGGACTTTCATCTGGCCTATGTGTTCCCTCCAATCACCTTATTACCCAGGGTGGTGAGAAAGATAAAGCATGGAAAGTGTGCCGTGATACCAATAGCTCCGGCTTGGCCCAGAAGACATTGATACACAGATCTGCAGAGAATGTCGATGGATGCTCCACTCCTGCTCCCTCAACGTCCAGATCTACTGATGCAGGGTCCTTGTTATCACAGACATCTGGATTGACTGTCTTTGACGGCGTGGCTCTTGAAACCTCTATCCTGAAGTCAAGAGGATTCTCACAACAGGTAATTCAAACAATGCTCAGGGCAAGGAAACATTCCTCAGCTCGCATTTATCACCGAATATGGTAAGCCTATATTCATTGGTGCAGTGAACGAAAAATTGACCCTAGGTCTTTCAGAGTTTCCAGGGTCTTAGCGTTCCTTCAGGCAGGAATGGATAAAGGTTTGAAGGTGGATTCCTTAATAGAGCAAGTGTCAGCATTGACTGTATGGTTCCAAAAGAAAATTGCCAACTTACAGGATGTGCGTACTTTTTTCCGGTGAATGCTGCGCATTCAACCTCCTTTTGTTCCTCCTACAGTGCCTTTGGACTTAAATTTAGTCCTAAAGGCCCTTCAAGTTGCCCCATTTGAACCACTTAATAAAGTGGATCTTAAATGGTTGACAGCTAAGGTTCTCTTTCTACTGGCCATGGCGTCAGCTAGAAGAGTATCAGATTTAGGGGCATTGTTATGTCGTCCTCCATTTCTAAACTTTTATCCAGATAGAGCGGTTCTTAGAACTAAATCTGGGTATCTTCCCAAGGTGGTGTCTAAATTTTACCTTAACGAAGAAAATGTAGTCACACCTTTACAGGAACCAGGCCTTTCTAGGGAGATGCATCGCTGGACATGGTCCGTGCCTTAAGGATCTACGTGGATCGTACCAGTGTCATCAGAAAGACAGATTCTCTCTTCATTCTCTACAGATTTCACAAGAGAGAATGGCCTGCTGGTAAGCAGACACTGGCAAGGTGGCTTCGGATGACTATTTCAGAAGCATATTCTCAAGCTGATCTCCCTGTTCCGGCTAATATCTCTGCTCACTCTACTCGTAAGGTAGGTCCATCGTGGGCAGCACTACATGGTGCTTCAGCAGAACAGATATGTAAGGCAGCCACATGGTCTTCCATTAACTCATTAATTAGACATTATGCCATGGATACCTTTGCCTCTCATGATGCTGAATTTGGGCGAAGGATTCTCCTGTCCAATCAGGAGTGTCCCCATCACTAAATTGCTTTGGGAAATCCCAATGTTATCCTGTGGATAACCTGTGGACCCTGCCAGAGAAATATACGTTATAGTAAGAACTTACCGTTGATAACGGTATTTCTCCTAAGTCCACAGGGATCCCACCCTGACGCACCTGATTTGAGGATCCTTTTACTCACTAACCTCTTCCTTCTTGTACGGAAGGGTGTGCATGCGTGCTCTTCTCGCCTGATTAGGGCTATCTATGATGTTCCTGCCTTAAGTTTTGGGAATGCAACTAATTTGCCTGAGCCAGGAGGCAGGGATAAATAGACAGGCCCACTGCATGCTGGGAGGCCGAAAAGCTTTGACCGATTGGTGCAAATCTGCTGTCGCTTCATCATATCCCAATGTTATCCTGTGGAACCTGTGGACTTATTAGAAATACTGTTAACAACGGTAAGTTCTTACCATAACGTATATTTTATCATCTCTTGCTGGATATTCCTTTGGCTTTTACTTTGAAGGTTTTTCTTCCCTTCATCCTCATTAGTTGGGATACTCCGGTCATTAGGGCTGGTTCCCTTACTCTTATTTCAGTGTCCGTTACTTCCAGTGGTAGTTATGGAATTTATAGCCATGTCTTTGCTTACTAACACCACTGACTGTGCTTCTGCTATCTCCTCCAGAATATGTTGCCTCTAGCATAGCACAGTCTGCTGTCCTTTCCATCATCTGCCAGTATTGCCCTACAGACTATCTCTATTAAATACGCATCTTATTTCCTCCTCTCACGCTGTTGTATGGAGCCACTTTTGATTCTGCGCTACCCTATTCACAATGACATTGTTCCTGACACTCAAGTTATTTCAGTGTGAGGGCGGCTGTAGCTGTACGCATCTCATTCTACCTATCCATCATCTCGTGTGCTGCATTTACTGTATACACATCATTGTATTATTATTAGACGTCCCTTTACCCTCAAAATTTCAAGGACAATTATAAATTTAGTGGGGTTAATAAATTATCCCCCTAGTTGAGAGATTGCATGAATACATAGTGGTTTACCCTGTAGGTTTGCAGCACACTTCAAATCTATCCATAGCACTCAGTAGCACTCTATTGTAGCACTATGGGTGGACTTTAGTCATCCTTAACTTCAGTTAAATGGCTGGTTGCCAAAGGGCACTCCCCCCATAACTTGAGTTTTACCCCTTCTCCCCACACAATGGGGGTTATTCAGAGTTGGTTTCTGCGATAGCAAAATCTGTGACCATACTACTCACATGCTGGGACTGCCCAGCACAGGGCAAGGCCGCTCAGCATGTGTGGTACCGCCCTGCGATACGATCGCAATTTAATTGCGATTGCATCAAATAGAGGTTGACCCTTGCCTATGCAAGCATGGTTGTGTAGGCAGGGGCACTGCCGAAATGCAGGCAACGTTATTGGCTGGCCCAGAGAATGGCCATGACACACCTGCGTTTCCTGCTCTCTCCGCCCCCCCCCCCCCCCCCCAACGCCGCATCGCCGCTCCCAGACGCCCATCGCCATTTGATCGCATCCTTCTGGGATCGCATTGTGAAGAGTAGCACACACGCACTATAGCTGCTGCAAGTGCAAAGACCCTCTGGATGCAGCCGCTGCGTGCAGGTCTGAATAAGGTCCTATGTCCACTTGATATTTCTCTACTAATTATCAAATTCTATATATCTTCTGCTGCCCTCTCTAAGGCATTTTATTTCTGCCTCCAACATTTATTTCCTTTATCCCTTTTCTCTCTCAATTTATTATGCACCCATCAGTATTTGATTTTTCTCCTCACATTGCAACTTTGCTGAATAAGTTACATTTACTAATAATAACATTTTAACATTATATAATACAAAAATATCATGATAATTTGTTTCCGCCTTAATAAGATGACTTACATAAATGTAAGTCATCTTACATGTTGTGTCTGTCTCAAAATTCTGTCCAAGAAAATATTTAAACTACCAGGACCAAGACCAACAGTGACACCTAGTGGATAATGCATAGATTGCATACATTTCTCCACATTTACCTTAAATTTACTGACCTCCATGTTCATAGATAATGACTTGCATAAAGCAGCTGAAAGTTCATACAGTAAATGTCCGGTTGCACAGACATTTATCTACATATCTGTCTTATTCAGTTTGTAGAATCCAGAGATAACTCCATCAAGAAATAGTGCACCATTTGCATTATAATTTTATAAAGTTGCTCTGTAACACTAGAGCAGTGTTTCCTAACTCCAGTGATCAGGGACCCTTAATAGTGCATGTCTAACAGATCTACTGAGTAAACCAGTGTTAACAGCTCAACTTGTGGATCTATTAAAATGTGTCAATCATTGCAGCCACCAGGTGGGGACTGGTGCCCCGGGCCCTTACAGAGAGGGGGGCCCACCCCTGGCTCCTACCGCCAATAACTGTAGAGCTGCATCAGACTGTGAATTAACAGCAGGCTGATACGCAGGGACGACTTCTTTAAAACAAGCCTTATCTGCACATCAGATCTCTGTAAACCGTTTCTGTGTGTCCGCAACACTCTTACCTATATGTAACATCAACATGTATGACATGACATGACATAAGGGTGGAGCAGTGCGGCAGAGTCTCTCTTTTTTTTTGGGGTGGGAAGGAGGGCCCCTGCCTATTTTGTCAGTCCCGGGCCCCACAATTTCTGATGGCAGCACTGGTGTCAATACACCACCAGATGGGAGATCTGCTGCAGTGGCTTGCCTGTGGTCTACAACTACTGCTCACACTCCCTTACTTGGTGGAGTAATTACTTCCAAAGGATCTTCTGGTAAATGCTGGCGATGTGGCAACTCAGTCTCCACCTGTGATGTTGCAGGATATTTGACATGATATGCTCTAAACACATCTAATTCAGTGGGACTCACTGCCTAGATGGTCATCTGTTGCTTATTTGGGATGGTTATTGTGGATCCCATCTTAACATCATTGTGGATTCATTTGGCACTTACATTGCCTTTTATATGTCCTGGGTACAGAATATCGACAGACAGAAGACCAACAGTGGATCCTGGGGGCCAGAATCCCGACACATCCCAGTAAGAATTTTAACCCTACCCTAACCCACCCCTCTCATCCTAACCTCCCCCTACCTCCGCAGCCTAACCCTAACCCTCCCACCCCAAACCCCTGCACTTACCCCTGGGATGTGTTGGGATCCCAACTGTTAGTATTTTGACTGCATCCCCTCTATATGCTCATGTGCCCTCCTTTATTCCTCCACATTTCTTGGAACCTTTCCCTGAAAAAGTGAATTCATATTTCTGCTGCGGGGTACACTGGGCTCCACAAGGAAAGACATAGGGGGTGTAGAGTAGGATCTTGATCCGAGGCACCAACAGTCTCAAAAGCTTTGACTGTTCCCAGAATGCACAGCGCCGCCTCCTCTATAACCCCTCCTCCCTGCACAGGAGCTCAGTTTTGTAGTTGGTGCCGCAGATAGCAGGCACATAACAGAGGGGCTGCTCCAGGCAGCCCTAAGAAGAGCTTTTTTTTGAAGAAAAGTGAAGACTTCAAGGGCTGTAGCAGTGTGTACATGTCTAGTGACATTCACTGCTGCAGCTCCATCTCTCCCCAGCGACGCTGTACACTCCCGAGCCCTGGTTGCCGGGTAACTACAGCAGGAGGCTCAGGTTTTCTTCTGGTCAGGCACACATGATGGGGGCTCTCCGGGATCGCGTGGCCGCGCTTCGGGAGGTGGTGAGCGGGTCCCGCTCGCGAGACCCATACTTTATCGCGATCTGGCGCGGTCAGTGGGAGGCGGGCCGTGCGCGCTGGCAGTGGACACTGTGGCAGTACAGGCGATCCCACTAGATCACCAGGGCATGGCTGCAGGTCAGGTTTTCCCTTAAAACCTTTTTATATGTAGCCCACAGTACCTGGTGGTTTTGCCAGCAGAGGGGATCAGGCTTAGACCTGGAGCCCCTCCCCCAGCCCCGGGGCGCCATTTCCAGGAAATGTTCCCGCCCTGGAGCTGCATATCTGTCTCTCCCTTACTCCCTGTCAGTGTTTGGGCGCCATTTCTCTCAGCTACACTGTTCCTGGGACTGCTTGGGCAAATCCTCCTGTGTAAAGCCGCCTGGTTTTCAGCACTGTGACTTTACATGACACTTAAGTATTCTACATGTCAATTAGACAGTGTTAGTTAAGAAAGAGTGCATTTAGTCAGGGTTCTCTGGTACAAGTACCCTGTGATATACATCCAGTTCTTACTGTGCAGTGTTATATCTATTGACTACATAGCTATATAAGCTGGTCCAGTGCAGTATTATTGTTAGTAATAACCTCTGCATTGTTTAACTGTGACTATATGTGTGTGCATTAGCTTGCTGAGTGGTTTCCATTTAGTGTCTCTCACTCAACTTGCTATCCCTATATTCTATAACCTGAGGGGGCTTGGTGCGTCAGGTTTTATAATTATATAGGATTTTCACAATATATACTCTAATACGTATTTTTCTATGTGATTTTAGTCACCATATCTCTCCTGTATCTCTGCTTGTGCTGACTACACTGCGCAGGGGTTTGGGTAAGAGGTATTGTGCTGCTGCCAATTGTACTGTGTTACCTCATACTGCAAGTTATATCATGTCTGCTTCTGAGGGTAACGGTTCTGGGGCTGAACACACTGGCGGTGTTGCTGAAGCCACAGATCCCTATGAGGAGACTATAGCAGCTGTGGGCTCTGGTTCTGGGGGCTCCTTGCCCCCCAGTGGGACTGTGGCAACGGGGGTACATAATGACCCACCGTGGGCTACTTTCTCCACGCTTCTACATACGCTAGTTAATAAACGAACACCCCCTATGGGACCTCCTATGCCGGTGCAACCGTATGTGGTCCCCGCAGCTAACCTGCCGTGGGCGGATAATTTATCTGCTCAATTGAAGAAGTTGAACCAGTCGTTGACTACTAAAAAGTCTGACCCTCGCTCGCCTAAGACCAAGGGGTCCTCTAAGCGAGCTCTTATCTCCTCACAATCCACTGCTGTCACTGACACCTCGTCTGATGAAGATGGCGCTTACACTGACCCCACAGACTCTGACACAGATACTGCTGATGGGGAGGGTAGTTCACATGTGGATGTTCCTGATCTTTTGGAGGCTATTAAGTTAATTTTGCAGATTACGGATGATACCGAGCCATCCGCCCCTCCTAAGAAACCAGATAGGTTCAAGCGTCAGAAGGTGGTTAAACAAGTTTTACCTCACTCTGACCACCTAGTGGATATACGTCAGGAACCCTGGGGAAACCCGGGAAAGAAGTTTGTGCCTCAAAAGAAGATGCTGGCTCGCTATCCCCTCGCGCCAGAGCTGTCTAAAAATTGGGAAACGCCTCCTCCAGTAGACTCACATGTGGCTAGGATGGTGGTTTCCTCAGCTCTACCTGTCACTACCGTCACGTCTCTAAAAGAGCCTACGGATAAACGTGAGGAGGGTTGTCGGAAAGCGATTTACACCCTCACGGGTGCTGCAAAAAGGCCCACTATTGCAGCAACATGGGCTGCAGAGGCTATTGAAGCATGGGCCCTGGAGTTAGAAGCTGAAATCTCTTCTGACCATGCTAGACAATGCTTGTCATATATTGTCACAGCTTCTCACTATATTAAAGAGGTGGCTTCTGATGCCGGTATCCTAGCTGTCAAGGCCTCTACTACATCAGTCCTGGCTCACCGGATATTGTGGCTGAGATCCTGGTCTGTGGATCTGGACTCTAGAAAAACCCTGGAGGTACTCCCTTTTAAGGGAGATACTCTGTTTGGGGAGGACTTAAATAAGATAGTGGCTGACTTGGCTACTACCAAAACTGCCTGTCTGCCAAGTACCGCTCCTTCTGTGTCGAAGGCTAAAGGTACTTCCTTTCGCCCCTTTCATCCTTCAGGTAAAGCGTACAACAAGCAGGCCCGCACTTCCAAACCCGGTAAGCCGAAGCTCAAAAGAGCCTGGGCTGCCCGTCAGCCAGCTTCCAAGACCCATAAGCCTGCCGCATGACAGGGCGGGCCTCCCCTGGAGGATCCCAGGGTGGGGGGCCGGCTTCTAGGGTATACCCAGTAATGGTTGAAGACCACTTCAGATGCCTGGGTACGGGAAGTCGTCACTCGAGGTTACGCCATATCCTTCAAAAACCGACCCCCTCATCGATTTTGCCGGACAGATGTCCCGTTGGACCAGACAAAGGCAAACACTCTACATTGGGTGGTACAGACCCTCCTGGATACAGGAGTCGTAGTACAGGTGCCTCTTGCTCAGAGGGGCTGGGGGTACTATTCTCCGCTGTTTCTGGTCCCGAAAGCGAATGGGTCATCCCGGCCCATTCTCAACCTCAAGGCATTGAAGAGATTTGTGAAAGTTTCCAAGTTCCGTATGGAAACCCTTCGCTCTATAGTTCTGGCCTTGGAACCTAGGGACTACATGGTCTCCCTGGACATACAGGATGCTTACTTGCATATTCCTATAGCAGTGTCACATCAGCAATACCTGAGGTTTGCGATTGGCAACCTCCATTACCAGTTTCGGGCGTTACCTTTTGGTTTAACTACGGCTCCGCGAGTCTTCACCAAAGTCATGGCGGTGATGACGGTGGTACTCCGCCGTCAAGGGGTCAGGATACTGCCGTATCTGGACGACTTGTTAATCCTGGCAAATTCCCCAGAAATTCTCCTACGTCATCTGGATATGACTGTCCAGTTTCTACAAGCCCACGGGTGGCTCATCAACTGGAAGAAATCCTCCCTGGTCCCTGCTCAGAGCATGGTGCACCTGGGAGTGCTATTGGACACTCACAACCAGCGGTTGTTCTTGTCTCAGGAGAAAGTCCTGAAGCTTCAGGACAGGATTCGTTGCTTCCTTTCTCGTCGGCAAGTGTCGATACATTCGGCGATGCAGGTGCTGGGCCTCATGGTATCAGCATTCGACATTGGAGTATGCTCGATTTCATTCTCGCCCCCTCCAGAGGCTGATTCTAGTCAAGTGGGATGGCCTGCCTCACCGGTTCAGGTCTCACATGATCTCATTGACTCCGGAGGTCCGTCTGTCGCTGCACTGGTGGCTCCAGGACCAACGATTGTGCAGGGGCCGTCCCTTCTGGATATTCGACTGGTTCCTGTTGACGACAGATGCCAGTCTCAGAGGTTGTGGAGTGGTGCTGGAGCGACACTCCCTTCAGGGTCGGTGGACCAAGGAGAAATCTCTCCTCTCGATCAACATTCTGGAATTGCTGGCGGTCTTCAATGCGTTGAACCTGGCCCAGCATTTAATTCAGAACCATCCTGTTCAAGTACAGTCGGACAACGCCACCACAGTGGCTTACATAAATCATCAAGGCGGCACTCTAAGCCGTTTGGCAATGAAGGAAGTCTCACGGATTCTACATTGGGCGGAACGCCATCTACCGGCCATATCGGCAATATTAATTCTGGGAGTCCTGAATTGGGAAGGGGACTTTCTCAGTCGTCAGGACGTACATGACGGTGAGTGGGGCCTCCATCCAGAAGCGTTTCAACTCCTAGTGGAAAAGTGGGGCCTTCCAGACGTAGATCTGATGGCGTCTCGACACAATCACAAGGTTCCGGTCTTCGGAGCAAGGACAAGGGATCCTCAGGCAGCATTCGTGGATGCGCTGGCGGTGCCGTGGAGGTTTCGGCTGCCGTACGTGTTCCCTCCGGTGTCACTCCTGCCCAGGGTAATTCGGAAGTTCAAGCAAGAAAGAGGAATTCTGCTTCTCATAGCTCCAGCGTGGCCCAGACGGCCCTGGTTCTCCGACCTGCAGGGCCTATCGTCAGAGCGTCCAATTCTACTTCCACAACGCCCAGACCTTCTCGTTCAGGGCCCCTGTGTCTACCAGTACCTAGCCCGGCTGTCTTTGACGTCGTGGCTCTTGAAGCTTCCGTCTTGAGGGCTAAAGGGTTTTCTGAGGCGGTCATTCAAACTATGTTGCGGGCCCGGAAACCGGCTTCTGCTCGGATTTACTATAGGGTTTGGCATTCTTAGTTTGTTTGGTGCGCATCTAACGATTATGACGCTTCCAAGTTTAGTATAGCCAAGTTGTTGGCCTTTCTTCAGCAGGGCCTGGACATAGGCCTGCGTCTGGCCTCCCTCAAGGTTCAAATATCTGCCTTGTCGGTGTGGTTTCAGAGAAAGATTGCAATCTTACCTGATGTGCATACCTTCACTCAGGGTGTGTTGCGTTTCCAACCTCCCTATGTACCGCCTGTGGCTCCTTGGGACTTGTCGGTGGTTTTGGAGGCGTTACAAGAGTCTCCGTTTGAACCTCTTGGTTCAGCTGATCTTAAGTGGCTTTCCCTTAAGGTGGTGTTTTGGCTATTGCTTCAGCTAGAAGAGTGTCGGATTTGGGTGCCTTGTCTTGTAGTTCCCCATATCTGATATTTCACCGTGACCGGGCGGTTCTTAGGACTCGTCCCGGTTATTTGCCTAAGGTGGTTTCTTCGTTCCACCTTAACCAGGAGATTGTGGTTCTGGCATTTGTTTCTACTGATCTGTCTCCCAAAGAGCGGTCTTTGGATGTGGTACGGGCTCTCCGTATCTATGTGAAGAGAACTGCTTCTATTAGGAAATCTGATTCTCTCTTTGTGTTGTTTGGATTTCACAAACGGGGCTGGCCTGCTCACAAGCAAACTTTGGCCAGATGGATTAGAATTGAATCAGAATTGCACATGCTTATGTGAGGGCTGGTCTATCAGCTCCTGCTCACATTACGGCCCATTCTACTCGGTCTGTTGGACCTTCTTGGGCGGCCCGCCGTGGTGCGACCCTTGAACAATTGTGCAAGGCGGCTACGTGGTCCTCAGTGAACACGTTCATAAGGTTCTATGCCTTGTGCCCGCTACAGTGCGTTCCCTCCCATAAGGAACTTCTTTAGGACATCCCCTATGTCTTTCCTTGTGGAGCCCAGTGTACCCCGCAGCAGAAAACGAGTTTTATGGTAAGAACTTACCTTTGTTAAAACTCTTTCTGCGAGGTACACTGGGCTCCACAAGGCGCCCGCCCTGACGCACTTAGCTTCTTTGGGTTGGTATGGCATTAGCTGCTGACACTTCGTGCTGTCGTGAGAGTGTGGTGTATGTGGCTACTAACCGTTGTCGTCTCTTTGCCTACTACTGCATTGGGCTGGTTAACTAAAAACTGAGCTCCTGTGCAGGGAGGCGGGGTTATAGTGGAGGTGGCGCTATGCGTTCTGGGAACAGTCAAAACTTTTGAAAGTGACAAAATTGTAATTGAAATATGTAATTGTTTACTCCATATTTAATATAGAAACCAGACTTTACATTTCATTTTTTTTATTCAGTAGAATATTTTATATATTTATAATTTAAAAAAAAACCATCTTCATGTTTACATATATGAGTTTGCCACACATTTCACACCCCAAGAAAGTTTGTCCGCTACTGTCATCAATACAACCCCCCCCGTTAATTAGTTGAACACCCTCATGAACACACCTCCCCCTGTGCCAGCTGATATAAGGCCTAATTCAAGGTTTATTGCAAAACAACATTTTCCTCTAATGGGCAAAACCATGTGCACTGCAGGGGGGGGGGGGCAGATATAACATGTGCAGAGAGAGTTAGATTTGGGAGGGTTATATTGTTTCTGTGCAGGGTAAATACTGGCTGCTTTATTTTTACACTGCAATTTAGATTTCAGTTTGAACACACCCCACCCAAATCTAATACCCCTTTTCCACTAGCGTAGCACGGGTCGCAGCCGTGTCGCCTGACACGGCTGCGACCCGTGTTACAGCCCCCTGCAGACAGCGCTCACCAACCCGGAAATTGCCGGGTTGGTGAAGCGCTAGTGACGCGGCAGGGGCGGTGCTGGGAGATCACATGATCTCCCAGCGCCGCCCTCCCATACACTGTGAACGGGAGCCGTGTCGCCTCGACACGGCTCCCGTTCACACTAGACAGCTAGCCGGGTTGAATACGTGTTTAATCCAGCTAGCTACCAGGGTAGGATTCCCGGATCACTTGATCCGGGAATTTGCCGGGGGACCTGTTTCCACTAGGGAAAAACACGGGTAAATGCGCGCCCCCGCGCATTTACCCGTGTTTAAAAAAGCTAGTGGAAAAGGGGTATAACTCTCTCTGTATATGTTACATCTTCAAGCATTTGTTAAGGATGCATTTGTTTTTCAAGGATGCAGAATCATGTAATTAAACTAGTTTCCCAAACACTGCAGCTCAGGATCATTATGGGGCCTCTCCTCACCTCTGACATGAGGACACAAGGACCAGGCCTACCACCACTCCGTCTGAGAACATCAGGACTGCCCCCAGGCCTACGCCTCAAGTTAATGGAATACACAACCGGTGGAAGTTTTTACCCAAAAGGCCTACACCAATCCTGTATTATGCTTACTCTGCGCTCTATATTTTCTTTTTTATGTCTGTGCGGCTTGTCTATTGCTGTATTACTTAAATCTTCTGTAGTATAGTATGTGCATTGTTTTTGGTGTCTATAAACGGTCTTGAGTTCTGTTGGAGAAAGAACGCTATATAAATAAAATTATTATTATTATTATTATTATTATTATTAAAGTGGCATGAACCCTTCATCTAGTATTTTGTTGCCCAACTTTTAGAGGCAATTACTTTAACCAATTTTCTGTAGCTCACAATGGGGTAGATGTATTAAGCCTGGAGAAGTGATAAAGTGGAAGGTGAGAAGAACGCACCAGTTAATGAGCTCCTATCTGTCAAGTTACAGGCAGAGGGTGGGATGCACTAAACTGAAAATACGATAAAACCCCCGTTTACCGCATTTTCATATGTACTAACCCCCGACTGCCACGTTTTCGCCACTGAGGGTATCGTCATCAAAAGATACCCTCAGAGGCCTATAGAAGCCTATGGGCTTCTTACCCTTGGCCGCCGCTGAGCCGTGGCGCAGAGGGCTGTGACTATGGGAGCGTGGAGCGGACACCGGCGTGCAGAGAAGCTGGATATAATTGGAAGTGTCAGGGCAGCAGGGGTGCGGGGCCGAGTGTCACCGTCAGCAGGATGTGTGGGGCGCGGGCACAGCAACTGAGTCCTCCCCCTCTCCCACTGGTATCTGTCACCTGCCGGTCCCGTCTTCCACACAGTTCCATCATGCTGACCTCGTCTGTGCCGTCTCCTTCCCCCACCTCCGTTCTGCCACTGAGTGTAATATACTGCTCCACCGCCTGCCGGGTACCCTCTCCCCTCTGCTATGTTGTTATTACCGGGAAGTGGTGCCAGGCTCCCCCACCAGCTGCCGCTGTGCGCATGGAGTGGGGGAGGGACTGGAGGCCTGGCATGAAAGTGAAAGCACTCTTGTGTAACGCTGCTTACCTGCAGGGAGGAGATGGAGACCCCAGGGAGATGACGGAGAACCCCCGCACACCACCTAACAGGTATCGCGGGAGGCCTCCGTCACTGCATTGGGATGTTAATTGCATATGTTAGTACATTTGCGATTAGCATTCCGGCGGCAATGTATGTTAATACATCCCGCCTGGAGTTTGAAAAATGACACTTAGGAGCTGACTGGCTGTTGCATTATCACCTTCCACTTTATCACTTCTCCAGGCTTAATACATCTGCCCCTTTGAGACTAATGTACTTGTCAGCAATGAGGTTGGCCGACTCTTCCTGGGCAAACAGCTCTAGCTGTCTCAGGTTTGATGGGTGCCTTTCCAGAGCTCATGTTTCAGCTGTGTGTTTTGGGTTATTATCCTGTTGGAGGACCGATGATCTGAGACTGAGATAGACCTTTCTGATGCTGGGCAGTATGTTTTGCGGCCTATGCTTAGGGGTGTGACCATCCACCACAGAGGCTTGGCTAACAATTAGAGAGTGCATAATCTGGGCCTCTTGATAAATATATACACTAAATACAGCTAGTCCCTGAATGATAATGTATCAGATTAATAACAGAAATGAACTGTAGAAAATATACCATAGTCCTGTGCAGTATATTGTAAGATATGTAGAATGCAGAATTTGGAACCTGATCCTTAGAGGACGGATGGACCCTCAGGCAGTGGGACCCACCAGGGATTTCCCCTGTACCTCTGTGGGCCAGTCCAACCCTGCACAGCTGGTATGGTGTCTTGTCTTTAAAAGCTTCATTTTTGTTTTGTCTGTGAACATAGAGTTGATGTGACTTCCCACAATGCTTCAGTTTTGACTTATCTGTCTATAGGACATTTTCCCAGAAGCATTATGTCAGTATGCATTTTAGCAGATTTCAGTCTGGCTTTTTGGTGGTGTTTTTTTTTTTTTTTTTTTAAACAGTTTTTATTCATGGGATCACAGAATACAAACAGGAACCAACAGATGGCAATTATAGCATAGTACGTTACAAACATGACCTAACAGTTGGTACGTATAAAGATAATCAAGAAAAAATGATCCATTTTTGACCCAAAGAGCGGGTATAGTAAAACAGAGAGAATAGCAGTCGTCCGAAAGTCCGACCGACTAATATTAAGAAATAGTATAGGATGAGATGTGAGAAGGGAGAGAGAAAGAGAAGAGAGAGAGGAAGAAACAGAGGGATAGAATACAGTAGGTTAGAGTCCCCGGGAGGGTTCCATCAAATAAAAACACAGGGCATTATTAGTTGAAAGGTGACGGGGCATGTTGTGTGGTCAACCAAGGACTCCATATTTTATCAAATGACTTGGGGGAGCAATTAATGATACTAGTCATAAATTCCATACGGTAAACGTACCAAATGCGGGCGATTATAGACTGCATGGAAGGTGGAATAGGGTTTTTCCAGTCTGCGGCCAGTTGACAAGTCATTGCAGAAACTATATGACGCAGCAATTTATTTTGATGGTTTGTCAGCGTTGGCAGGTTTAAGGGGAGGAGAATGTATTTAGGATCATAAGGAATAGGAATCTGTAACAAATTAGTGATAAGATTAATCACATCCCTCCAAACACTTACAATTTTAGGGCACGACCACCATATATGCAGGAAAGAGCCCTCTGCGCCACATCCTCTCCAGCATCTATCCAATGTATCCGGATACATTCTGCTTAAGCGAGATGGTGCATAGTACCATCTATATAATAATTTGTAGATGTTCTCCTTGATTCTAATGCAGATAGAGCTAGATGCAGCGTTACCCCAGATCTCAGACCATTCCTCATCATCTAAGGCCGAGCCTAGGTCCAATTCCCATGCCCTCTCGTGAGGAGCACGTTGAGAGGGTGGTTCTCCATCGAGAGTGGCATATAAAAGGGAAATTAAACCTTTGGTTGAATGACGTCTGAAACATACTGCCTCAAACATAGTCAAGGATCTGCTGGACGTGGCTCATTGCGGAATGAAAGTGCCTAAGTTGTAAATATTGATAGAAATATTTGGATGGAATGTCGATACCTTCTTGAATATGGGAAAACTGAGGAAAACTAGTGTCTCTAGTGATATCATTCAGGTATAATATACCTCTATCCTGCCAAGGGGCAAATAATTCTTTGTGTGTACCAGGGGAAAATGCTGGGTTGTGCAATATAGGGATGATGGGGGAGGGGGCTGGGGCCAAGCTGTATTTCCTATTGACAAAGTCCCAAACCGTCAGTGAGCGGGACACCAGGGGATGAGAGGCCACATTTCTAGGGCAGCAGGGTTTTGGGAGCCAAAGAAGAGAAGAAAGAGTAGAGAGACCTAATTCGGCTGCTTCTATAGATACCCAGACCCTCTGAGACTCGGGATTACACCATTGCACACAATGTGAAAGCTGCGTGGCTAAATAATATCTTTTAAAGTCTGGGATGCCTAACCCGCCACTACCTGAGGGATGCTGCAATAGTTTCAGTCGGACTCGGGGACGCTTATTTGCCCATATAAATTGTGATGTGTGAAACTGTAAGAATTTGAAGGCAGATGGAGTAATAAATATCGGGAGAGTTTGGAAGAGGTATAGTACCCGAGGGAGCACATTCATTTTCACTGAATTCACTCTACCTATCCAAGAGATAAAAAGGCTAGACCAAGAAGACAAATCCGATTTAATGCGGTCTAAAAGTTAGCATGGTATAGTTGGTATAGTTGGCTATGTGTTAGGAAAATGCCTAAATATTTAATCTTTTGTTTGTGCCATTGAAATGGAAATTAATTTTCTAAAGAGAGCTTAATCGGGCCAGGAATGTAAAAATTCAGCACTTCGGTTTTACTCGCGTTGATTTTATAACCTGAGTGCTTAGAGTAGAGGTCAATTTCAGAGAGGAGCGGCTGCAACGATTGAGTCGGGGATCCAAGGGACAAGAGGACGTCATCTGCGTATAGTGCAATTTTATGCTCAGAAGGGCCTACCCGCACTCCGGCTATATCTGTATTAGCTCGGATCCTTGCTGCCAACGGTTCCATAACCAGAGCAAATAGTAGGGGGGAGAGCGGGCATCCCTGTCTAGTGCCATTAGTGATACCGAAAGCGACGGAGGTGAGGCGATTGACAGAAACCGTGGCAGTAGGGGATCTGTAAAGCGCCGAGACACCTTCCAGAAATTTGCCAGAGAAGCCCATCTTTCGGAGTACCGAGAAGGTGAAAGACCAAGATATCCTGTCAAAAGCCTTCTCGGCATCCAGCGCTAGTAACAATGAGGGTAGCTTTTGTTTATGAATAGAACATATCAGATCTATAGCTCTCCTGGTATTATCGGAGGCTTGACGGCCAAAAATAAAGCCCACTTGGTCTGGGTGTATCAATTGCGTGAGCAGGGGAGCTAATCGGTTGGCCAAAATTTTTGCGTAGATCTTAAGATCAACATTTAGTAATGAGATCGGGCGATAATTGGCACATTGTGTGGGGTCTCTCTCTGGTTTCGGGATCACAATAATGTCAGCGTGCACAGTTGCTGGCGCAAACGATGCCCCCTCCAAAACTTTATTAAAAAGCGAGGTAAGATGAGGGGCTAATTCTGTGTGGAAAGTTTTGTAATATTGAGCGGTGAAGCCATCTGGGCCAGGTGCGGGGCTTTTTGGTGTTGTTTTATCAAAAGTAGAGTCCTCATGGTGGTTCTTCAATGGAACCAACTGTCGATCAAAAATTATCGGATGGTGCGATCAGGCATACCTTGAATTTGGAGTTCAGCTCGTATCTCTTTCTACCATTCGTACCTGCTGTTTTCATCTAAAAAATATTTCCAGGATCAGACCCTTTCTGACCCAGGATGCTACTAAGAATCTTATCCACTCACTGGTCATCTCCAGACTGGACTACTGTAATCGCCTCCTGACTGGTATTCCTGACAAATACCTCTCTCCACTCCAATCTATCCTCAATGCTGCTGCCCGGCTCATTTTCCTCACCAAACGCACTACGTCCACCTCTCCTCTCTTACTAAACCTTCACTGGCTCCCGTTCCCTTTCAGAATCCATTTCAAGCTTCTCACACATGCTTACAAAGCCCTCACCCACTCCTCTCCCATCTACATCTCTGACCTTATCTCCCTTTACACTCCCACCCGTCCTCTTCGCTCTGCTAATGCACGCCGACTCTCCTGCCTACAAATTACTTCCTCCCACTCCTACCTCCAAGATTTTTCACGTGCTGCACCACTTCTCTGGAATTCCCTACCTCTCCCCCTCAGACTTTCCACCTCTCTACAAAACTTCAAACGGGCTCTCAAGACCCACTTCTTTACCAAACCCAGCCAAATCTCATCCTAACCCTCTGTTCCACGCTCTCTATGTACCCTATCTGTGTCACCCCTGTCTGTCTACCCCTCCCCTTTAGAATGTAAGCTCTCACGAGCAGGGTCCTCTTCCCTCATGTGCTTATCCTTTTTCTTACTTTAATAATCTTCAACTGCACCAAATCCAGCAGTCTTCTGCCACCTGATACTTATTCCAGTGTCATCTGCTGATGTAACTATGTTTATTTACCCTGTACTTGTCCTATACTGTCATCAACTGTAAGTTGCTGTTTTCCTGTTTGATTATTTGTTTATGTACTCTGTAATTGGGCGCTGCGGAACCCTTGTGGCGCCATATAAATAAAGGATAATAATTGTACTTCTGTTTTAACATGCAGTTGATTTTCTTCTTGGGGCCGTGTCTAGGCTTGGCTACAGTCCCATGGACTTTAAACTTGTTAATAATATTTGCAACTGTAGTCAGAGGAACATCAGACTGCTTGGAGACAGTTTTATAGCCTTCACCTTTAACTTGCTTGTCTATAATTTTTATGTCCTCAGACAATTCTCCTTTTGCTTTATCTGGTCCATGTTTAGTGTGTTGCACACAATGATTCCAAGCGGCAGAGTGACTGCTTTTCTCCATTTAAACAGACAGAATGACTGATTACAAGATTAAAGATGTGTGATGCCTATTTAAGAAAGCAATAAGTTTGAAATATCACTATAACCCAATTATTTATTAAGGGGTACCAACAAATCTGTTCAGGCCATTTTAGGATTTCTTTGGAGAATAAGCAATAATTTATCTCTTTCACAGTTTCTGTGCTTTATTCTATGACATAGCAAAGACTTGCAGATATACATGAGACAATACTGTAGCTTTATTATTTTATCAATTCTCAGGACATAGAAAGCATCATTTCAATGAGCTGTATGGGTACCAACAAATGTGTCTATGGGGGACATTTACTAAGTAGTGATATGAGCGGAGAAATTAGCCAGTGGGGAAGTTACCCATGGCAACCAATCAGCACTGAAGTAACATCTATAATTTGCATACTATAAAATTATACAGAGCTGCTGATTGGTTGCCATGGGCAACTTCTCCACTGGCTCACTTCTCAGCTCTTATTTGCTTAGTAAATGACCCCCTTAGTCTGTAGATATGTTGCACTGGTTACATATTTTTATAGCAAAGCTTAACAGTTTTTGTTAAATTCTATGAACCAGGATAAAAGTGTAGGAGCCAAGAAAAAAGAAAAAGGAAAAAAAAACCACCTGAACCTAGCGACCGCAGAGCTGCTGCAGCAGCAGAGAGCTACGTAGCTCTTTGCATAGAGAAATTCTGGGGGAAGCTGCTGGCTGTGCATGCTCAGCAACAGCAGCTCCCTCCCTCCTCACAGAACCGCTAGTCTGCTCCAGCCCCTGGGGGTATGTATACTGACATATACTGTATGTATCTATGTGTGCTTATGAATGCATGAATGTGTGTGCTATATATGTCTATGTGTATATATATTGTGACAAGAACACTGGGATAGTGTTTGAGGGCAGGTATATTTGTCCCAGGTTCTTGTCTTACATGTTTTAGAAAATGTTAACTTCTAGGAAAAATGCTTTTTGTTTTGTCTGAACCTTTTCAGTTTGCTGTAAAAGCTGGGTAAAGGCTCTGAGAGAGAGATAAGGCGAGTTCTAGACATTGGGCCCAGTTCGGGTCTTTGGCCTCACAGAGGGCTAATCAGGGTTTCAGCTGTGTAAGAGTGATATAGTGCTTCTAACCTGATTAGTATGGGCAGACTGCCTGGGAAGGCTGCAGGATCTGTGTGTGAGAGACACGCTTTCTGATGCAAGTAAGCTATACAGTATGTACTGAAGAACTCTGTGTTTTGTTTAGTGACAGTTAGGAACATCTTATGTTTAGTTAGTGCCGGACAGGCAAGGTATTTTTATTTTGGGGTTTGTTTTATTTTCTGTTTCAATAAAACTGGCCGGGGTCAGTTGTACCAGAAACTGGACTTGTGTTGTTCCTCAGCTGCTGCGTGCGGCCATATTCCCCAGGAAAAGGCGCCTTGCACCCCTACAGTGTTACAACTTGGTGGAGAATGCGAGCAGGCCGTTCTGCGCATAAGTGAAAGCAGCAGCTTTGTGAGGCCTGCAGAAAACGGTGGTTTATGCAGATACAGCCCAGTGTGAAGTTACTGAGACTCACCCCTGAGGGTTTGATATATGTCCTGGGTGAAAGCAGCTGCAAAGCCGCCTGAAAAATCTGTTGACATGGAGGATCTGCTTAAAGCCTTGCTGCAAGCTACAGCGGCTCAGCAGGAGGCCAACCGACAGCAGCAGGTGGCAATGGAGGAAAATTGGAGACTACAGCGTCAGGATAGAGAGGCCTTAGCAGAAGTGGTGCAGAGACTTGCAGCTCGGGTTGGAGATGTGGCCGTCAGTGCTCCAACCAGCTCTAGTTCTATACGGGCCAGTCACTTCCTGCAGAAAATGACAGAGGCTGATGATGTGGAGGCCTATCTGACCACGTTTGAAAGGACTGCCGAGCGTGAGAACTGGCCGAAAGCACAGTGGGCCAGTCTGCTGGCACCTTTCCTGTCAGGTGAGCCCCAAAAAGCTTACTTTGATTTAAGCCCTGCTGAGGCTCGGGACTATGATAAACTAAAGACTCAGATCCTGACCCGCCTGGGAGTCACGCTGTCAGTACGAGCGCAACGGGTGCACCGTTGGCTGTACGCCATGGAGAAGCCTCCGCGCTCCCAGATGCACGACCTTATTCAGCTAACAAAAAAATGGCTGCAGCCAGAGACATTAACTGGTCCCCAGATGGTGGAAAGAGTCGTCATGGACCGCTACTTGAGATCTTTGCCCATGGTCCTGCGCAAGTGGGTGAGCCATGGAAACCCGGGTACTGCTGACCAATTAGTGGACATGGTAGAGAGGTATTTGGCAGCAGAGGAACTACTGATGACCACCCAGCAACCCATAGATCCTCGACAGCGCCCTTCAGTAAAGACTGGTAAGACTGTTCCGTGGGAAAACGTTGCTGGGCGGTTAAGAGAACGCAAGGCTGGAGAGACTGTAAACACTGGCCCTGGAAACAGGCCAATGGGGCTAGAACGGTCTATGCTGCCCAAATGGGTTGGTAATCGTGTGGTTAAATGTTTTAGGTGTGGTATGCCAGGTCATGTTATTGCCAATTGCCCAGTCACGCAAGAACCCATGCAATGTGATGCTGCCTTTGAATGTCGCAGAATGTCTTTCTTTGCTAGGTTAGCCTGTACTGTGGTACCTTCACCTGAGCTGGAAAAACAAATGTGTGATGTGTTCTTAGAAGGTAACCGGGTAGAGGCCTTGCTAGATTCAGGAAGTTTAGTTACCCTCGTGAAAGCTGGGTTAGTGAACCCCTTAAAGGTCCAGCAAATACCTATTGGGGTAACTTGCATACATGGGGATACCCAATATTATGCCACTGCTGAGGTGAATATAGAAACTTGTTGTGGGTCAGCAATGGTTAAAGTGGGACTGGTCCCTACCTTGGTGCATGAGGCCATAATAGGGAGGGATTTTCCTCATTTTTGGAAACTGTGGGAATCACGGTTATCAACAGATGTGAGAAGTAAAAAGCCAGTTGATAATACCGGTGATTTTTTGGATGTACGTGGGTCTTCGGAACTTTCTGGCCCTTTGCCTTTTGCTAGTTTGGCTGGGGAAGTGACAGATGGGGAGTCCAGTGAGGACCCTCTTGCCGGGAACAGAGACATAGTAGTTAGAACTGAAAGCGTGCCTGACCTGGAGGTAAAGAAGGATCTGTTTGCGTCTGAACAGTTAAAGGATCCTACCTTAATAAAGGCTAGAGAAAATGTTAAGGTTGTTAATGGGGAACCTGTGGTACCAGGTGACAGGGTTACGTATCCCCACATGGCCATCTGTAATGAGCTCTTGTACCACATTGTCAAAAGGGGTGAGGATGTGGTGGAACAGCTGGTAGTTCCCCAGCCTTATCAGAGAACGGTACTAGATTTAGCTCATAGTCACGTTACCGCAGGACATTTAGGGGCAGAAAAAACCACTGAAAGAGTTTTACAAAGGTTCTTTTGGCCAGGGGTTTATAAAGAAGTGTCTGAATATTGTTCTTCCTGTCCTGAATGCCAGTATCATGCCCCTAGACCCCATTTCAGGAGCCCACTAGTTCCCATGCCTATTATAGAGGTCCCGTTTGACAGAATAGCCATGGATCTCGTGGGGCCCTTGTTAAAGTCTGCTCGGGGCCATCAGTATATCCTGGTAATTATGGACTATGCCACTCGATATCCTGAGGCTGTCCCTTTACGCACTATCACAACCAAGGCGATAGCTAGGGAGCTGGTGCAGGTATTTAGTAGAGTGGGAATACCAAAAGAAATTTTGACTGACCAAGGTACTCCATTTATGTCAAGGATCATGAAAGAATTGTGCAAGTTATTTAAGGTCACTCACCTCAGGACGTCCATCTACCATCCCCAAACTGACGGGTTGGTGGAAAGGTTTAATAAAACATTAAAAAGTATGTTAAAAAAGGTTGTTGAGAGAGATGGGAAAAACTGGGATTGTTTGTTGCCCTACTTGTTAATGGCCATCAGAGAAGTTCCTCAGTCCTCTACGGGGTTTTCTCCATTTGATTTGTTGTATGGTAGACACCCCAGAGGGCTGTTGGATGTTGCCAAAGAGACGTGGGAAGGACAGCCCACTCCTTATAGAAGCGTTATTGAGCATGTAACACAAATGCAGGATAGGATTGCAGCCATGGTACCTGTTGTCAGAGAGCACATGGAACAGGCCCAAAGTGCTCAACAGAGGGTCTATAACCGGAGTGCCAAGATACGGGAATTTGCTCCTGGAGATAGAGTTCTTGTTTTGGTACCCACTGTGGAAAGCAAATTCCTAGCTAAATGGCAGGGTCCATTTGAGATTAGGGAAAAAGTGAATGAGGTTAATTACAAAGTATACCAGCCGGGAAAGAGAAAACCCGAACAGATCTACCATGTTAACTTAATCAAACCCTGGAAAGATAGGTTGTCTCTGTCAGCGGAGCCTTGCCCTTCGGTGTCTTCACCCCGGTTGCTTCCCGCAGTGAAGGTGTCAGAGACATTATCAGCTGATCAGAACAATCAGGTTAAAGAATTTCTCATCCAAAATAGGGAGGTGTTTTCAGAGCTGCCTGGCCGAACGACCATAATAAAACATGACATTGTCACAGAACCAGGGGTCAAGGTTCATTTAAAGCCATATAGGATTCCTGAAGCTCAGCGAGAAGCTATTTCTAAGGAAGTTAAAACCATGTTAGAACTTGGAGTCATAGAGGAGTCTAACAGTGAGTGGTCCAGTCCCATAGTGCTCATCCCGAAGCCCGACGGTAGCATACGCTTCTGTAATGACTTTCGTAAGTTAAATGAGGTGTCCAAGTTTGACGCATACCCCATGCCCCGTGTGGATGAGCTTGTAGAAAGGCTGGGAACAGCCAGGTTTCTCACCACATTGGACCTGACCAAAGGTTACTGGCAAATACCTTTATCTGATAGCGCCAAAGAAAAAACAGCCTTTT